>NW_016820128.1:221235-240854 GCF_001698545.2 Rhinopithecus bieti | reverse complement strand
CTCCCCTGGAAAGGAGGCTGAAGCCAGGGAGCCAAGTGGTCTTGCTCAGTGGATCCCACCCCTATGGAGCCCAGCAAGCTAAGATCCACTGGCTTGAAATTCTGGTTGCCATCGCAGCTGTCTGAAGTCAACCTGGGATGCTAGAGCTTGGTGGGGGGAGGGGCGTCTGCCATTACTGAGATTTGAGTAGGCACTTTTCCCCTCGCGGTGTAAAAAAAACAACCAGGAAGTTCCAACAAGGTGGAGCCTACCACAGCACCACAAAGCCCCTGTAGCCATACTGCTTCTCTAAATTCCTCCTCTCTGGGAAGGCATCTCTGAAAGAAAGGGAGCAACCCCAGTCAGGGGCTTATAGATAAAACTCCCATCTCCCTGGGACAGAGCACCTGAGGGAAGGGGCGGCTCTGGGTGCAGTTTCAGCAGACTTAAACGTTGCTGCCTTCTGGCTCTGAAGAGAGCAATGGATCTCCCAGCACAGCCCTTGAGCTCTGCTAAGGAACAGATTGCCTCCTCAAATGGGTCCCTGACTTCCACATCTCCTGACTGGGAGACACTTCCCAGCAGTGTCAACAGACACTTCATACAGGAGAGCTCCCGCTGGCATCTGGCAGGTGCCCTTCTGAGATGAAGCTTCCTGAGGAAGGAGCAGACAGCAGTCTTTGCTGTTCTGCAGCCTCCGCTGGTGATACCCAGGCAAACAGGGTCTGGAGTGGACCCCCAACAAACTCCAGCAGACCTGCAGAAGAGGGGCCTGACTGTTGAAAAGAAAAATAACAAAGAAAGCCATAACATCAACATCAACATCAACATCAACAAAAAAGACTACCATGTAAAAATGCCATCTGTAGAGGTCTGCAACAGCAAAGACCAAAGGTGGATAAATCCACGAAGATGAGGAAAATCCAGCACAAAAAGGCTGAAAATTCCAAAAACAAGAATGCCTCTTCTCCTCCAAAGGATCACAACTCCTCAACAGCAAGGGAACAAAACTGGATGAAGAGTGAGTTTAACAAGTTCACAGAAGTAGGCTTCAGAAGGTGTGTAATAACAAACTCCTCTGAGCTAAAGGAGCATGTTCTAACCCAATGCAAGGAAGCTAAGAACATTGATAAAAGGTTACAAGAACTGCTAACTAGAATAACCAGTTTAAGGAAGAACATAAAAGACCTGATGAAGCTGAAAAACACAGCACGAGAACTTTTTGAAGCACATACAAGTATCAATAGCTGAATCGATCAAGCAGAAAAAAGGATATCAGAGATTGAAGATCAATTTAAAGAAATAAAGTGTGAAGACAAGATTAGAGAAAAAAGAATGAAAAGGAACAAACAAAACCTCCAATAAATATGGGACTATGTGAAAAGACCAAACCTACATTTGACTGGTGTACCTAAAAGTGATGGGGAGAATGGAACCATGTTGGAAAACACACTTCAGGATATTATCCAGGAGAACTTCCCCAGCCAAGCAAGACAGGCCAACGTTCAAATTCAGGAAATACAGAGAACACCACTAAGATACTCCTCGAGAAGAGCAACCCCAAGACACATAATCATCAGACTCACTAAGGTTGAAATGAAGAAGAAACCGTTAAGGGCAGGCAGAGAGAAAGGTTAAGTTACCCACAAAGGGAAGCACATCAGACTAACAGCAGATCTCTCTGCAGAAACTCTACAAGCCAGAAGAGAGTGGGGGCCAATATTCAACATTCTTAAAGAAAAGAATTTGCCACCCAGAATTTCATATCCAGCCAAAACTTAGCTTCGTAAGTGAAGGATAAATAAAATCCTTTACAGACAAGCAAATGCTGAAGGATTTTGTCACCACCAGGCCTGCCTTATACAACCGCCTGAAGGAAGCACTATATACGGAAAGGAAAATCCAGTACCAGCCACTGCAAAACAAACCAAAATGTAAAGACCATTGACACTATGAAGAAACTGCATCAGTTAATGGGCAAAATAACCAGCTGGCATCACAATGACAGGATCAAATTCACACATAACCATATTAACCTTAAATGTTATTAGGCTAAATACCCCAAATAAAAGGCACAGACTGGCAAATTGGATAAAGAGTCAAGACCCATTGGTGTGCTATATTCAAGAGACCCATCTCACGTGCAAAGACACAAATAGGCTCAAAATAAAGGGATGGGGAGGATTTACCAAGCAAATGAAAAGCAAAAAAAAAAAAAAAAAAAAAAAAAAAAAAAAAAAAGGAAAAGAAAAAACAAAAAAGAAAACAGGGGTTGCAATCCTAGTCTCTGATGAAACAGACTTTAAACCAGCAAAGAACAAAAAAAGACAAAGAAGGGCAGTACTTAATGGTATAGGGATTAATGCAACAAGAAGAGCTAACTATCTTAAATATATAGGCACCCAATGCAGGAGCACCCAGATTCATAAAGCACATTCTTAGAGACCTACAAAGAGACTTAGACTCCCACACAATAATAGAGGGAGACTTTAAAGCCTCACTATCAATATTAGATCAATGAGACAGAAAATTAACAAGGATATTCAGGACTTGAACTCAGCTCTGTACCAAGTAGACCTAATAGACATCTGCAGAACTCTCCACCCCAGATCAAGAGAATATACATTCTTCTCTGCACCACACAGCACTTATTCTAAAATCGACCACATAATTGAAAGTAAAACACTCATCAGCAAATGCAAAAGATTGGAAATTATAACAAACACTCTCTCAGACTCCAGTGCAATCAAGTTAGAACTCAGGGTTAAAAATCCCACTCAAAACCACACAACTACATGAAAACTGAGCAACCTGCTCCTGAATGACTACTGGGTAAATAACAAAATTAAGGTAGAAATAAATACGTTCTTTGAAACCAATGAGAACAAAGACAAAACATACCAGAATCTCTGGGACACAGATAAAGCAGTGTTTAGGAGGAAAATGGAAGCACTAAATGCCCACAGGAGAAATAGAAAAACCTGAAATCTATACCCTAGCATCACAATTAAAAGAACTAGAGAAGCAAGAGCAAACAAATTCAAAAGCTAGCAGAAGACAAGAAATAACTAAGATCAGAGCAGAACTGGAGGATATTGAGTCATGAAAAGCCCTTCAAAACAACAGTGAATCCAGGAGCTGATTTTTTGAAAAGATTAACAAAATAGATAGTCCCTAGCCATACTAATAAAGAAAAAAGAGAAGAATCAAATAGACATAATAAAAAATGACAAAAGGGAGATCATCACTGATCCCTCAGAAATACAAACTATCATGAGAGAATACTACAAACACCTCTATGCAAATAAACTAGAAGATCTAGAAGAAATGGATAAATTCCTGGACTCATATACCCTCCCAAGACTTAGCCAGGAAGAAGCCAAATCCCTGAATAGACCAATAACAAGTTCTGAAATTGAGGCAGTAATTAATAGCCTACCAATCAAAAAAGCCCAGGACCAGATGGATTCACAGCTAAATTCTACAGGAGGTACAAAGATGAGCTGGTACCATTCTTTCTGAAACTATTCCAAACAATAGAAAAAGAGGGACTCCTTCCTAACTCATTTTATGAGTTATTATATTTATGAGGCCAGCATCATTCTGATATCAAAACCTTGCAAAGATGCAACAAAAAAGAAAATTTCAGGCCAATATCCCTGATGAACATGGATGCAAAAATCCTCAATAAAATACTGGCAAACCAAAACCAGCAGCACATTAAAAAGCTTATCCACCAAGATCAAGTTGGCTTCATTCCTGCAATGCAAGGTTGGTTCAATATACACAAGTCAATAAATGTAACCCATCACAGAAACAAAACCAATGGCAAAAACCACATGGTTATCTCAATAGATGCAGAACAGGCATTTGATAAAATTCAACACCCCTTCATGCTAAAAAAACTCTCGATAAACTAGGTATTGATGGAACGTGTCTCAAAATAATAAGAGCTATTTATGACAAACCCACAACCAATATTATACTGAATGGGCAAAAGCTAGAAGCATTCCCTTTGCAAATTGGCACAAGACAAGGATACCATCTCTCACCACTCCTATTCAACATAGTATTGGAAGTTCTGGTCAGGTCAGTCCAGAGAAAAAAATAAAGCATATTCAAATAGGAAGAAAGGAAGTCAAAACATCTCTGTTTGCAGACGACATGATTGTATTTTTAGAAAACCCCATTGTCTCAGCCCAAAAACTCCTTAAGCTGATAAACAACTTCAGCAAAGTCTCAGGATACAAAATCAATGTGCAAAAATCACAAGCATTCCTATACAGCAATAATAGACAACAGAACCAAATCATCAGCAAACTTCCATTCACAACTGCTGCAAAGAGAATAAAATACCTAAGAATACCACTTAAAAGGGATGTGAAGGATCTCTTCAAGGAGAACTGCAAACCACTGCTCAAGGAAATATGAGAGGACACAAACAAATGGAAAAACATTCCATTCTCGTGGATAGGAAGAATCAATATCATGAAAATGGCCATAATGCCCAAAGTAATTTATAGATTCAATGCTGTTCCCATTAAGCTACCATTGAATTTCTTCACAGAATTAGGAAAAACTACTTTAAATTTCGTATGGAACCAAAAAAGAACCCAAATGGCCAGACAATCCCAAGCAAAAAGAACAAAACTCGAGGCATCACGCTACATGACTTCAAACTATACTACCAGACTACAGTAGCCAAAACAGTATGGTACTGGTACCAAAATAGAGATATAGACCAATGGAACAAAACAGAGGCCTCAGAAATAACACCATACCTCTACAACTATCTGATCTTTGACAAACCTGACAAAAACAAGCAATGGGGAAATGATTCCATATTTAATAAACGGGAAAACTGGCTGGCCATATGCAGAAAACTGAAACTGGACCCCTTCCTTACACCTTACACAAAAATTAACTCATGATGGAGCAAACACTTAAATGTAAGACATAAAACCAGAAAAACCCTTGAAGAAAACCTAGGCAATACCATTCAGGACAGAGGCATGGGCAAAGACTTCAAGACTAAAACACCAAAAGCAATTGCAACAAAAGCCAAAATTGATAAATGGGATCTAATTAAACTAAAGAGCTTCTGCACAGGAAAAGAAACTCATGAGAGTGAACAGGCAACCTACAGAATGGGAGAAAATGTTTGCAATCTGTCCATCTGACAAAGGGATAATATCTAGAATCTACAAGGAACATAAACAAATTTATTAAAAAAAATTTTTAAAAATCAGAAAGTGGGCAAAGGATGTGAATAGACACTTTTTAAAAGAAGACATTTATGTGGTCAACAAACATATGGAAAAAGCTCATCATCCTTGGTCGTTAGAGAAATGCAAATCAAAACCACAATGAGATACCATTTCATGCCATTTAGAATGGTGATCATTAAAAGTCAGGAAACAACAGATGCTGGAGAGGATGTGGAGAAATAGAAATGCTTTTACACTGTTGGTGGGAGTGTAAATTAGTTCAACCATTGTGGAAGACAGTGTGGTGATTCCTCAAGGATCTAGAACTAGAAATAGCATTTGACCCAGCAATCGCATTACTGGGTATATAACCAAAGGATTGTAAATCACTCTGCTATAAAGACACATGCGCATGTATGTTTATTGCAGCTCTATTCGCAATAGCAAAGACTTGGAACCAACCCATATTCCCATCAGTGTTATACTGGATAAAGAAAATATGGCACATATACCCCTTTGAATACAGTGATAAAAAATAATGAGTTCATGTTCTTTGCAGGGACATGAATGAAGCTGGAAACCATCATTCTTAGCAAACTAACACAGGAACAGAAAAGCAAACACTGCATATTCTCACTAACAAGTAGGAGTTGAACAATGAAAACATATGGGCACAGGGAGGGGAACATCACACATCAGGGCCTGTCAGGGGGTTGGGTGCTAGGGGAGGGATAGCATTAGGAGAAATACCTAATGTAGATGATAGGTTGATGGGTGCAGCAAACCACCATGGCATATGTGTACCTATGTAACAAACCTGCACGTTCTGCACATGTTCTCAGAAGCATAAAAAGCAAATGCTTTTAAAATGCAAATTAAATAACTGGAAACACCTCAGTTAAATGCCACCAGGATGCCTATTTTACACCTCCATAAGAGATCTGTATTCTTTCTTCATTTTAAAGCACTGTGCTCATAAACATAGAATAAATAAGATGTTTATTATAGTGGGAGGGGACACAGGGATGTTGTGTGTAGGTATGGAGTGGAGGGGTTGCTAATTTAAATTCTAGCTTAAAATGATCAATTTTAAATTATTCAGCTCAGAATATCTATTTAGAAGTAAATCTTTGTTCAATCACTCTGAATAGCTACTTGACAATATTCTCAAAGATGTGCGCCTTTCACCCCAACCCATCCTTCATTCCAGGAAACCTCCCTAAGGAAATCCGCAGAAAGCCATTCAAAACATAGGTGTAAAGATAGTCATTGAAGCGTATTCTAAATGTTGCAATAACATGCAAATCAGTTTTGTATTTTCATCGATGAGGCATTATTCAGAAATGTTTAATGGTAATTTTAAAGGATAGTAATTACACAAATGCAATACATACGTATGATTATGGCTTTTGTTATAATATTATATTTTGGGGTGATGATATAAAACCATATTTTCAGTTTTATTTCAATTTTATAAAATACACATCCATATAAAATAGACCAAAGGGAATATATATTAAATGTTAAATGACGTTATTTTGTATTATGGTATAATAAATAATGATTGTTATTTTATTTCCTTTTGGTGGTTCCATGACAGTTTACAAAATTTTTTAAATTTGCTAAAATCGACTAAATGTCTAATTTGGGGGAAATAAATATGTCACTTGAGAGACAGAGGGAGAGAAAGAAAGAGAAAGCAGAGAAGCAACCTTGTTAATTGAGCATGATAATGACTTCACACTTTAATAAATAATATTCTAGTTGATGACAGAAACCTACAATAACTGAGTCTAAGAGAAGCTAACCCAGTCACATATTAAGACTCTAACTTTGTAGAGTTATGCTCATGCAGAGCAAAAGAAAGCTGACAAATAAGAAAATACAACATAGCCAAGTTTCAAAATAAGCCCCAAAACATAGAGTTGTATATATTATTCATAAGCTAAGTTGACAGTAGTCAGGTATTTGAATTGTTTGTGTTTTCTTGCCACTGAAATCATTTTACAAAAGTGTCAAATTCATTTATTTAAAATATTTTTTACTCCATGTTTAGCACTTAATGTAATTTATTTTAAACCTTTTATTTCTAGAGTTTTTTTTCTTGTTCCAAAATTAATAGAGTAGCTAGATTTCAATGGGTGCCTATACAAAAGCCCCTGTAAATTCGATTTCCCAAGGCATAAATAAATGTCAATAACTCTCATATGTCTAAAGAGGGAGCTATTGACTAAGAATGACTGGAATATGTCAAATTGAATAAAGATATTTCTCAATTCACAGAGGAACTCTCATACATGTTACTAATTGATTTTAATTCTATTGATACTTAATTGAAAAAAAGTACATCACTTTATGAATCAATACCACTACTATGAATCTGAAATACAGTTTTTCCATTGGCATCATTTTTCTAGCCGCAATAGTTTCTCATCCCTACACTGGTCCCTACACTTACTGTAAATTGCTGCCAAAATAATATTCCATTTTTCACAAGTATTATATTTGTATGGGTTCTATGACAAAGTACTATGGCATTTTCCACATTCCCACTATCCATCCTCTTTGCAATATTCATAAATTATAATATTATATTGTCAATAGGCTTAGCCTTTAAAAGCTGAGCCAGAAACTAGACCTTGGGAAGATTTGTTTTCAAAATCAATCCTTTATATAATTTTGAATTACAGTGGATGATAATATACTAAAGAAGAAATTTCATACTAAGTAAGTAGGTTGAGTAGTAACAATTTCTGAAGCATGAGTTATGCATAGTACATATGTACACCTATTAAAATAAAGATGGCCAACTTCAGGTACTGGTTATTCCAACCTAGTGATTTATAAGTATAAGTAATATTTCTGACACATTTTCATAAAATATAATCAAGACTGTTTCTGGCACTTACAATCCTGAATGCTAAAAAGTTTTCAGAGAGTCATGACGAGCACAACACAATTTCTGTTTCTAAAACACTGCAGAAATACGGTATCAGTGAATTTGCAGGTGATGCTCCTTTGGAAAGAACATCATACATTGACTGGCATCTTCCTCTTTCCATGGGGAAAATTAAACATCTTGAGATATCTACCAGGTAATTTTTATTTTCCCAAAGAAGATATTTTTCATGAAATGACTGTGACTGTGATTTGTGATACAGGTCACACCACTGCTTTCTTCCTATCTACGTCGGGATCACTGTGTGATGTGATTTTGGTAACTGGCAGAATTCAGTGCAAAGCAATGTTTCCTTCCAGTTTGATTTCGATAAGCTCTCAAAATCTTCTAAGGCACTCTACTAGGATTTCAAGTTAGCAGGATACTATTAATCAAATTTCTTAAAAAATAATTAATGAAAACATAATAAAAGTACACTGGCAATAAAACTTGAGCAGTTAAACATTCAAATGATAAAGAATCATTTGCATTACTGAAAAAGACATAGATTAATCACATACTTGAATATAGAATGTAATAAAGTGACTCTACATTAAATGTAGAATTTAAAATTTATTTTCAGTATGATTAAATTTAACCAAAATTTAAAATTTAAATATTTAAGAGAAAAACTGAGAATATACCTTTACAATTGGTAATAATAGGTGTTGTTTAACTATTGTTTTCAGTGAGAGGGAGTGCATACTGACTGAGCTCTTACCTAGACACACTATAAGGATTTATAGAAAAATCATTTTTTGAGTTGAATAGAAAATGAACCTGACCATTATTCTTTCACGTATATCAAATTATAGATCATTATCACTAGCTGAAAGTCGTTGGGTTGTCAAGAAAGATTAAGAAGATTAGTTGCTTTGTGTTTGAGATAAAACTTGCCCAAGGGAAACAGGTACCCAGGGTTTAGTAGCAAATTTCTACTAAAGATCGTGTTTCATGGCTACATTTATTCACTATGAAGTTGTGTATTAATATTATCTTAGTACCTAGGCCATCTGTGATTTGGAATTTGTAGCTGTTTAAAATATATAACCAAAATGCCTATCAAATATGAAGGTAACACTTTGTTGACCCAACTGTAAGTTATAGGTTTTATTATTTTAAAAAATTATTTAAGATGGTGAATTTGCACTAAACCAATTAAGCTCTTTCACCTAATCAACATTTTAATAGCAGACTGGGTTTTGAGTCAATGGTTCAAGACTTCAGTTGCAGGCTGGTCAAGAGATTTTCTCCAAGTAATGCTAAATGGCCCCATGACAATTATGTTATTATGGCTTTGACTTCCTTGCTGTCAATAATTGACCTAACAGAGTTAGGCGTTTTCTGCAATCTATTTATGGCCCAACATGGATTTTTTTTCTATGGAAAATAACCATCAATATCTTTTTTTTTCTTTTCTTTTTTCTTTTTTTTTTTTTTTTTTTTTTTTTTTGAGACAGAGTCTCCGTCGCCAGGCTGGAGTGCAGTGGCACGATCTCGGCTCACTGCAACCTCCGACTCCCGGTTCAAGTGATTCTCCTGCCACAGCCTCCCAAGTAGCTAGGATTACAGGCATGTGCCACCACGCCCAGCTAATTTTGTATTTTTAGTAGAGACGTGTTGGCCAGGATAGTCTCAATCTCCTGACCTCGTGATCCGCCCACCTCGGCATCCAAAGTGCTGGGATTACAGGCATGGGCCCCATGCCTGGCCCTCAGTATATTTTAAAAATATCGTTTTAAGACTTGAATACATCATCAGTCAACACAATGAGTACTGAAAAGATTCTGATTTGTATTTAAAAACATTTTAAACCACACTATAGGTAAAAAAAAAAAAAAAACCTTATATTACTGCAAATAATTCAAACGGAGGCAAAATCAAAAGCAAAAAACCCTGAAATATTGTCATTTTAATTGGAAGTATGAGTTTTCCATAGTAATAGTAGCTTTCTCACTGCAAACAATTGGCATTAGGGGTGAACAGGAAATTAACATCACAATAGGTCATAGTCATCACCCCTCATGGTTTGAAAATTTATTCATAATATTGATTGATACTAACATATTGTAATTGTCTCCTTCAATGCAAACATGATGACCACGTAAGAATCAATGTGAGCAATGTCTCATTTTTAGAATTACCGATTTGATTCCAAATTACTGATTAGTTCTGCTCAGAGAACAGGGTCATTATGAACTATTAGAGAGCTCAGTTATTTGTAACAGACATTTTCAGGGTCAGAGTAAGTGAATAAGAACAATATTCCTGCACTATATAAAGCAGCTGTTGCAGTTTGGGAGTCTAGAAGGAAATTAAAATCTATAAAGGTGTCTTTTTGCATTTATATTTCATGGGAGAGCAGTCATCTCATTTTCAAAAAGGTAAAGCTTCATTCAGATTATTCATTTATTCAACAAACATTTGTTGAGTAACCAGCACCAAACTGAAGGCTCAAAAATAAATAAAACTTGTTGTTCCCTTTCAATGTGCTGTGTTTCCAAGTAATTCTTCTCTTGTAACCATTCATTTTGAAAGTGGGACTTCTATGCTATTTTAAAATATTGTTTGAAATTTTTAAAATAAATGAAATAATATGACTAAAACAAATAAAATAACATTATTTGAGAATTACAAAACGCCTCCCAACCACTAGAAATTTCTGATATGAACCCTTTGTTCCACCTCAGTCTACCACAGGCCCTCTTAACTAAAATGTATGGGTATGCAGTGAGAATCTGCATTTTTCAGATGCTACCAACTATATAGTTGGAGAACCTCTAATAGATTGAAATGATAGTGTCTTATGGACAAAGAAAGAACATAGAAACTTTGAAAGAAAGATTGCTTTGAATATGGCTTTCACTGTTGAGGACAATTTTAAAGATTGTACAAACTATGTAGAAATACAATCTTAGTACAAAAAATAGCGCAATTTACAATGAGATTTTTATGGGTACCTGGACCCTAAATTTTAATTCCTGTTTCATAGAAATTCACACAAGTAGATATTTTATGCCCAATAATTTCTGATAACATTTTATTTTGTAATATTATCAAAATGAAATCTTTAATATTTGCTCAAATATTGCAAACTTAAATCATTTCAAATATTTTTTCTTATTCTTAACCAAAAGCAATGAACCTTTCCCCACCTCTTAACTCCTTCTCTCTTCTTTAGAACTCATTTTAAAGATCACAGTGTTCTTAGCCTTTATATGTCTTTCAAAGACCTTAAGATAAAAGCAATAAGATCTTGAAATAGTAACAAATAAGTTTAATATATGTGTGTATATGGCATGTGTTTATATTCTTTTAGGTATTTCCTTAAATAAGAATCCAGATACCATTTATAGTGGGAGTGGAAAGAATACTCACTTGGGAGTAAAAAATTTTGAATCTCTAGACCAAGGTAATACCATTTAATATTCTAGGAAAATATGGAGTCAAATATTTGTTAAATACTTTCAATACATCAAGTATTTTGTTTATTTTTCCCTAAATCCCATAAATAAAATGTCATTTTCATTTTCTACTGAAGAAGAGAAAGACTTAGGGAAGCTAAGGAACCTGCCCAATATAAGCATCCTATCCTGGTTCAAGACGATTTTAATTAAACTTCAATGTCCACATTCTTTCTAAATTATCCTCTGTTGTAACAAATGAACAGAGAACTTTCACACCTGCAAAAGATGTATATCTTCTTTGTTCATTGTCGGTTTAAGGCAAGAGCAAATCTTGGACTAGTTTCTCTTGACAAATCATTTATGAGTGGTGGTTGACTAAACTGCAATGATGAAAAGATTCTGAGGTTGACGCAGGACTTTCCAGGAGCCAACTAGTTGGTGATGCCTGCATTCCTTATAGGAGCAGCCACATGTGTGCATGTTCATTGCCTCTGACTTAGATCCTACAAACAAGATGCAGCACCTGCTTCTTATTCTTAATTCCATAATGTAAGTCCAATGAGCAGAATATACTTTACATTATTTGCAAACAATATAAGAATATTTCACAAACACGCGATTTGGTTTTACTGTTTCCCCATGTGCTCAATTTGCTGTTATTGTTTCTCCATGTGCTCACTTATTTATGTTTTTAATAGTTCACTACAGTTTTTCAAAGATATATTTTAAAATGCGTATACAGTGTAATAAATAAGAAAAGATGAATATAAAATATAATTAAATAGGAAATGACAGATCTAAAGTTAAAATCAATATTATTCAAATTAATTATTCCTGACAGGTTACACTGAATTTTCTATTTCTGTACGCTTTCAGTATGAGTAAAATGAGGCTCATAATTAAGATTTATAATTTATCATAAGTCACAAGAATCCTTGATTTATTGCAGCTTCCATAGTCCCATTAATATGAACACTTATGAAATGTCAGATAGTTTCTGGCAATGATAGTGACTTAACTTCTATGGATATGAGGAGTTGACATTCTAAAAATCTATTTCTAAGTTTATGTAGAAAACTACAGACAGCAAAAGAGCTATGGGTCTCTAACACAAAACTGTCACTTCCATTAGATGTCACACTGAAAGAACTTACAATAAATTGCAAACATCTTACCACACCCTTCAGGGTCCTATACGACCCAGTCCTGCCTATTCCTCTGATCTTAGCGCCACTCACCCCTTCTCCACTTTGTTCCAGAAACCTTGAAGTTATCTCCCATCTTCTGAATCAGCAAAGTTTGTTCCAGGCTTAAGAGCTGTGCAATTCTTGTTTCCTCTGGTTGGAGCCTTTTCCCTCAAATTTTTGTAAGAACGGCCTATCTTGTCACCTACATCTCAGCTCAAATTATACATTCTCAGAGGGGACTAACCTGATTTCCCCTTGCCTTCAATCACTTTCAATCTCAATATCTTATTAATCTTAACCACTATATTAAAAATATATAATTTTTGTCTGTCTTCCCCCATAAGAAAATGAGCTCCAGGAAGGCATGACTTTTGTCAATATTGTTTATGCCTATATAACCAGATATGAGACAAGTGTCTAGCCCACAGTATGGGCTTGGAAATATTATTGAAGGATTGAGTTAACAAGTAAAAGAAGAAATGACTGAATGTACTTTTATTATTTTATTCTATCACAGGATGGTCACATATTCTGAGAAAGTAGGGAATTAGACAATTTTCCCAAGACAAAACTAATTCCAAACTATGCAAGGTTAGCTTTTAAATAATTTTGTGATTTATTCTTTTTTCTTCAGCATCTCAGCTCTGTATTATTGATATCTCTTGTGGGAAGACAATTCTTATATTGACTTGCATCTCGAATTGGTTTGAACTAACTTCTAGACTATTCTCTTTGTAGTGCCACATTACAATGGCCTCAGTTAGGTGGACAAGCATGTGTATGATTATTAGAGTGAGGATTTGTATAGTAATTCCTGACAGGGTTTTTAATAATGCCAGTTAGATTGCTGTGGTAAAGGATGACATCAATTCAAAAAGGAAATTGTGTTTTTTAAAATGCAGTATACTTTTATTCTCTCAGCACTATATATATATATGTGTGTACGTCCAACTATATATAATAGCATTTTATATCAAATATCCCCTGTGTTAATATGGAAGAAGTGGCTTCAAAATAAAGCTTAGTCTAATAAACTGTCCAATTCTGAGGGTTTCAAATATACTACAGTTTTAGATTATGTATACTAGACTACTATTTTTGATAGACCTTGGAGATATTTGGAAATCTATAATTACCATAAAGTAATATGATATTTATCAAGTGCCTTTTAAACATGTTATGAGTATTCTTACTTGTATAAAAAGTCACTCTGCCCTCTAAGAGTGTATTAGGTAGGATTAGGTCGGCTTCAAGAGACCAAAAACTCAAAACAATTGAAATATCAGTACAGTAGAAATGTATTCCATCTCAAATGAAATAAGTGTAGAAAGAGTCTGTTTAGGGTTGGTCAGTGCATCACACTGTCAAGGACCAAGAGTCTTTCTGCATTTCTTCTCAGCCATCCTCGGCATGTGGTCTCCATAACATAGTCTAAGGTGGCTGGTCTAGTACCAGCTCCAGAACCCAAATCCAGCCAAGAGAATGAAGAAAGGATCAAAGGATTACACATCTTCTCCTTTCCAAGAAGAATTCCCATTGACATGTCATTATCCAGACTTAATCACTTGTATGCATAAGGAAGCTAGGATATAAGATTCTTACTTTTGATTACTGGGTGCTCAGCTAAAATTTAAAGATTGCAATTCTAATGAAGAAAGGGAGAAAGGCATTTGGGGACAAATAGAAGTCTCTGCTGCAAAGAAGTTTCCAAAGAAGGAGACAAGACATGGAAAATCTAAAAGTTAAATATCTGATGTTTAAATTGAAAGTTGGAAACCGGGCGCTGTGGCTCCCGCCTATAATCCTAGCACTTTGGAAGGCCAAGGTGGGTGGATCACCCGAGGTCAAGAGTTCAAGACCAGCCTGGCCAAAATGGCAAAATGCTGTCTCTACTAAAAATAGAAAAATCAGCCAGGCATGGTAGTGGGCGCTTGTAATCCCAGCTTCTCAGGAGGCTGAGGCAGGAGAATCACTTGAACCTGAAAGGCGGAGGTTGCAGTGGGCCGAGATCACACCATTACACTCCAGCCTGGGCGACAGAGCAAGACTCTGTCTCAAAAATAAATAAATAAATAAATAAATAAATAAATAAATAAAATTTTAAATAAATAAATAATAAATTTATAGTAATTATAAGGGGGTTAAGAAATTAGGGCTTTGCAGTTAGACTGCTGGGATTAAAAGTCTGTTTCTGGCATTTATTTGCAATGTGAACTTGGATAGGTATTTAAACTTTGCAAGACTGTTTCTCAAGCATTGGTAGATAATAATAGTAGAATTACAGTAGAGGGATGACCAAATAAAATGAACATAAGGTCTTTAGTATAGAATATGGCTCATATTGAGCACTTGATAAATATTATTGATGAAGAAGAAGATAATGATGATGATGGTGATTTGGATGTTAATGGGTGATAGTAGATATAATGGTATTATTAGCAATATAAGAACAATCAAAACATGATTATTATGATTAGTGTCAGAGAATGCTTGGAAGGCTTCATAGATGGGGAAGTACTTGATACAGACCACATGGATAGGTCGGATTTACAGAGCTAGAAAGGAAAGCGAATTCCAAGCTGACCATATTAATACATCATGACCAAGTTCAACAACATCAACCTCCACACTGTTTGAATCCTCCATAATTTCATTGCAAATGGATTTAAAACAATTGGAGGATGGAAGCTTACTGAACTTAAGTGTAAACATTGTTTAATGATTTAGTTACTAAAATGGACAATGATTCTATTGCTGAACATTTTCTGAGTTCCTTTATAGGGAAAAACAAATTATTACATGAATTTGCTACAATCTGGATAAGTGAATGCTTTAGGTAGCGACTTGAATGGAAAACCAGTAGTCTTCTATATCTTCAAATAGTAAATCACTCTTACTTTCCTAACAGTAACTTCAATGTTATCAAAAAAATCCCCCCCAAAACCAAAACATCCAGAAATCTTAAAACTTTCCACCGATAGGAAACCAGAGAGTAAAAGTATAATTATTGTACCTATTTTCCATCCAATGTTTTTGAGTTTACACATGCGTGTGTGTGTGTGTATGTGCGTGTGTGTGTGTGTGTGTGTGTGTGTACCCAATCTCTTCCTCAAAATGTGAAGAGCTTTGGGCATACCTTCAATTGCTATAATTAATTTATTCTTGCCCAAAACACTAAGAGGTTCACTTGAGCATGAATTCTGCATTTTCCACCATAGGAAATTACTTGAAAAGTTCCCCATTAGAAAGCCTAATTTAAAATTAATATGTATGCATTTTCTTTCATCTTTTAAATATGCAAAAATAAGCTGTTTCTCAGTGATGAAGAACTGAACAGTGGTTTGAAATGCCACTTATTTGAATTTCATAAGTCAATCTTTCCCTATATCTTTTTTTTCTTCATTTGGCTGTCACTCAGAAAATTGCAGGCAAACAGTTGAAAACTAAGCAATATTCCCCACAAAGTCTGAGTCTTAAAGAGCTAGTGCTGTTGTGACTTTCAATCATACAGTTCATTCAGCTTATGTGATGTAATTATTACTTTTAATAGCAAAAAACACAATTACTTTTGAACCACCCTAATACTATTAATTTTTTTTTATCCCTTACCATGTGCCAGGCACGTTCCTAAGGACTTCACATTCTCTTTCTCAGTTAATCCTCACCAAAACTTGATGAGGTGGTTTTTATTATTGTACCAATTTCAGAGCTCAGATAACTGATCCACAGAGAGGATCAGTTGGCCAATGTCATAGAAGTGACAAATGGTGGATACAAGATTAGAACCATTCTGTTTTTGTCTACATACCACACATTTAAGCCCTGAATTACTTTGCCTCTCCTCTCATGCATACATACATCTTATTTAAGGCTACTAGATAACAAAAATTACTGCTTTAGTATAAAATTATGTTATAAAACTTTATTTCCACCAGTAACAATTGTTTGGTACTGCACCTGTGGCTCCATTTTTCAATTCTACAAACATTTGGCTGAAAGTATTGTACATAGTGTTGCTACAGAAAACATGCTGGTGAGCCCACTTTTATGCTCTAAAATTCAGCTACCTCCAGAGGAAATGACACAGCAACATGTCTGATTCTTGTAAAAAGAACCTACCCCAATGTCTACACAACTGAGATATAGTGAACTCTTTTTAAAGGCAGAAGAGGAAAAACACTGTGCATGGAAAACTACTGACTGCTTGATGTGTGTGTGTGTGTAGCTAGCGGGATATTTACAGGATGAATGATCCATCTGATAAAAACCTATGAGAGCTACACAAGCACCCGGTGGAGTACATGCATAGCTTCTTAATAATTTCTTGTTGTTTGTTTCAACAAACACACATCGTCAGAGCCCATTTTGACAGCCAAATAACGCTACCACCAACTTGTCATGATAAAAAATAAACCTGATTGAATGCAAATGGGAAAACCCATTTAAAATATGTTAAAGGAATAAATGTGTACCAGTCTAATCAAGATGGTAAACAGATTTTCAGTCATCTCAAATATTCTAGAGAATGATAACGTGAAGGTAAATGAAAGGAACAGACATTTTTTCTGTCATAGGAAACAAAGAATTATATGTGCCTGTGAACATACGCACACTGTTTAGATCAAAGAAGACACTATTTTTATCATTCAACTGCAGTCCTATATGATTCTTCCATTTACCCAAGTGATCCGTCTGAGATTTATTATAAAGTGGGGCTGATGGTTATATTCTAAAGGATCAAGTATTGTAGAATGAATAGAGTCATCTTGCATATGTGTCGTTAATGCCAAACCTTCTGGAAAAGGAAGGCAAGGGGCTTCCTCAAAGACCAATTGATCTGGGAAGGGGTTTAAAATGGCCTCTGTAAATGTTTTCCAAACAGGTACTCAAGGTAATTTTTAAAACACAACATGATTGAATCATAACACCTCCCCACCGCAACCCGCATTCCCCTGCTTAGATTGGCAGTGGCTTCACATTGTTCTTAGGATGAAAGCAATGCCTACAAGTCCCTGTGTGCTCCTTCTGCCACCAAGCATTAGGTTCCAATTCATATCTCTCCTCCTACATCCCATACTCCAAGCTTCTTGACCTTCTTTCAGTCACTAAGACCATATAGCTTCTCAGGATCATCCCAAAAGTCTCATGGTAACTGTTTCCCCAGTGTCCCGTGCTGAGAACAGCACCTGTAATTTGGTCAGCACCCATAACTAGTGTTAAATACAGGAATGAGTGAATGTATGCCCCTCCCTTTCCCTGGTATATTCTCTTCCCACCCATCCTTTTAACTTGTTTTACTTCTAAGTATCCTTCATATTTCAGCTTAAATTTTACATCCTCAGGGAAGCTTTTTCTTAGCCTAACCCAAAACTTCAAGTGGTACCACACCCCTCTCACCGTAGCAACAATTATAATTGTAATTTTATATTTATTTGTTGCATAATTTGGTTAGTGTAATTTCTCTACTAAACTTTTAGGTCTGTGAATTCCACAAGAATAGAAATCAAGACTCTTTTTGTTCATTACTGTTTCCCAAGTGTCTACCATGGCACCTCATTTAGAAGTCCATAAATGTTTATTGAGTATATCTGAGAGTGAGTGGACAAGTGAAATAATGAATACTAAAAGAATGAATACTAAACAAAGACCCCAGGAAAAGTAGAGTCCTCACCATTTTTGTAAAATAACCCATCTATCATATTTCCTCTGTCAAATACAGGAAGCAGATGGGCAGAACTCTCAGTGACGAGCTAATGACATCGAACATGGAAATGTATGACTTTAAAACTTCTAGGGAATATTTTCAAATGTAAATATTTCTCTGCCAACAGTTTTAAGCGAGGTATAGGTTTGCCACGTTATTTAATTTCTGTTACTTCAACTTTGGGCTAAGGAAAAAAATCTCATCCATTTCCAGGGGGAGATTCATAGCCTCTGGGTCAAAGGTAATTGGTTTAAAACTTACTGTGATTCCACAGAAACGCAGCAAAAATAATTGCGGCATTTTATTTTCTCCTGAAAATACACAGGTTAGTTTGTGAAATAATGATTAATTTCTAACTATTGTTTTAAAAATAGTGTCCTCTCAAAAGCATGTTGATAATAGCTTGCAATTTTAGTAGTAGCTAAATTAATTCCTTTGCAAAATTAATGAAGTCAGTGAGTCAGAGACTTCTGAATTGTAATGGGTTTCAAAAATTCTGCATGAGTTAAAATCCCACATGAATTATATAAGAACATCTTTTGTTCCTTCTTTATTTTACATACTTCTGTAGTATTTTTCTATCTAAAAGAAGTATAAATATTGGAAAAGGGCAGCCTGTATTTTATTGTCTCTTAGGCAGCCAAATTCAAGTTACCTTGTAACAATACAGATGATACAAAACAAGAAAGAGAGAAAAAAATCACGTATTGTGTTTGCCATATGTTGTCAAAATAATAGCTTTTATTTATTTTGTAGGGTTTCTATGTCAGTTATTAATTAAAATTAGAGTGAGCTATTATAAGGGTTTACATGCTAAAGCAATTTTTTTTTTTATCTGAAACAGGACTTACCTTTGTGCAGTCCTTACGATTCAACTTAAACAAAAACTTGTTGATATCTCAACTTATCAAGAATGCATATTTGCTGATATTAACTACAGTGTGGTATGACATATTCCCTCTATTTAAAGGATTCTGGGGTTCACAGTCATTTGGGAGAAAGTAGAAAATAATTGAAGATCCTATAAGTTTAAAAAAGAAAGACTACCAAGGGCACACTCTTGTTTTCCTTTATTTGCCGTTTCTTTGTTCGGTTTAAATTTTCATTCCCAACTTCTATTTCCCCAGTCTTTTAAAAATTCCATTCATTTCAATTTTCAACTTAAAACTTTTTTGTCATTTTTTTTTTTTTTTTTTT
>NW_016820128.1:55197-221024 GCF_001698545.2 Rhinopithecus bieti | reverse complement strand
TTTTTTTTTTTTTTTTTTTTTTTTTTTAAGGACTCTTGCTCTGTGGTGCGATCTGGGCTCACTGCAACCACCACCTCCTAGGTTCAAGAGATTCTCCTGCCTCAGCCTCCTGAGTAGCTGGGACTACAGGTGCATGCCACCATGCCCAGCTAATTTTTGTATTTTTAGTAGAGACAGGGTTTCACCATGTTGGCCAGGATGGTCTCTATCTCTTGACCTTGTGATCCGCCAGCCTCAGCCTCCCAAAGGAGATAGGATTTTTAAAAGAAAACATTCTGAATGTAAAGGCCTTTCAGCCAGTGAGATTTTTTGTTATTTACTTATTTATTGTTTATTTATTTATTTGTGTAGAATGATATTTGGTCCTGCAAAGAAGGAAAGAATGTTGTTTGTCTACAGAGCTTCCCTCTGAATCTTATTTGAAAAATAGAAAGTAGGGCAAAAGTCACCATATTACACCTGGCACAAATAACTCCTGACATGTCATATAGGGATGAGTATTAATCTGGCATGATTCTTTTAACTCAAGGCTTTAATATTTTTTTTCGGAATAAATGTTCAGCAAGAAGCACAGTCCCTGATAATCAGTGAGTTCTGTGTTATGCAGAGTCAGGAAATGGATTACTCTTGTACAAGCATTAAGTTTAATTAAACAATCAATTTTTCATTAAGTCAGTGCTTCAATTCAGCACTGTACTAGGTGCTTTGGGAAAAAACAGGTACAACATGGTGACAGTACTTATGTCTAATACTACTAAGGCACCCATGAAGGGGGGAAGTATGGGATATGGAAGTTCAACAAAGAGTGAGAGTCACAATAATTATAAAAACCTCCAGAGAGGAAGGAGCTTGGATATGATGCTGGGGAAATAAACAGGAAATAGTTTCGCTGGAAATGTATTTCAAAGAAAGAGAACAATGTAAGAGTTCGTAGAAAACGAGGTTCCACAGTCATACAATGATAATACAATGAAAGTGTCCTTACAGTTAAAATGATATGAAAAGACATTAAAGCTTGTCAGATAATTTAATAGTCAGCTACATCCTTATATATGCAAATTAAAGTTATCGGCTTTGAAGTATTAAACTTCATAACTGCTAGAAGAATTTTTATAATTTTAATAATGCATTTTAAAAGAATTTGATATCTTTAAAGTCTATTGTTAACACACACATATATTTACATGTTTTGGGTTTTTTTTTAAACACACATTTTTTAGTGTGGGAATGCTTTATGTCTGTTCATAACTGTCTGTATAAAACATATAAAACATTAATGATTCAGCTGGAAATAATCACATAGAATGTTACCATTGATCCTAAACCAAAGAGAGTCTAGGTCACATCCATTCAGTGAAGAGCTAAAGCTAATCTCTTTCTTAATGTTATAGCGTAGTCTATTTTTACCATTATATTACTGATTTGTTCTTATTTATTTAAAAATAAACATCTGCCAGGTGCAGTGCTCGTGCCTGTATTCCCAGCACTTTAGCAGATCACGTGAGGCCAGGAGTTGGGGACTAGCCTGGGCAACACGGCAATACCCTGTCTCTACAAAAAATAGAATATCTACAAAACATAGAATAATAAGCTGGCCGGGTGCCGTGGCTCACGCTTGTAATCCCAGCACTTTGGAAGGCCGAAGCAGGTGGATCACGAGGTTAGAGTTCGAGACCAGCCTGACCAACATGGTGAAACCCAGTCTCTACTAAAAATACAAAAATTAGCCGGGCGTGGTGGTGGTTGCCTGTAATTGAGAGGTGACAACGTGCTGGCAGCCCTTGCTGGCTCTCAGCGCCTCCTTGGATTCTGCTCTGGCCACACTTGAGGAGCCCTTCAGCCCACTGCTGCACTGTGGGAGCCTCCCTCTGGGCTGGCAGAAGCAGGAGCCAGCTCCCTCTGCTTGTGGGGAGGTGTGGAGGCACAGGCCCGGACGGGAACCGGGGCTTCGCAGGGCACTCTCGCCGGCCAACGTGAGTTCTGGGTGGGCGCGGCTTGGTGGGCCCCGCACTAGGGGCTGCTAGCCACAGTAGTGAAGGGCTTAGCACCCAGGCCAGCAGCTGTGGAAGTTGCACAGGGTCCCAGGAGCACTGCCGGCCTGCCCGCTTCCACGCTCGAATTCTTGTGGGGCCTCAGCTGCCTGCCCCTGGGGCAGGGCTCCGGACCTGCAGCCCGCCATGCCCGAGCTCGCCTCGTGGTGGGTTCTGGAGGGGACCGAGCTTCCCCACCTCCCCAATGGGTGCTGGCCCCTGCTCCACAGTGCCTGGTCCCATTGACCACCCAAGGTCTGAGGAGTGCAGGCGGGCAGCATGAGACTGTTGGGCAGCTCTATCGGGGCCCTGGCACGGGATCCATTAGGCCGAGCCAGCTGGGCTCCTGAGTCCTGTGGGGACTTGGAGAACTTTTATGTCTAGCTAGAGGATTGTAAATATGCCAAACAGCACTCTGTGTCTAGCTCAAGGTTTGTAAATGCACCAATCAGTACTCTGTGTCTAGCTAATCTAGTGGGGACTTGGAGAACTTTTATGTCTAGCTAGAGGATTGTAAATGCACCAGTCAGCACCCTGTCAAAATGAACCAATCAGCTCTCTGTAAAAAGGGCCAATCAGCTCTCTGTAAAATGGACCAATCAGTAGAATGTGGGTGGGGCCACATAAGGGAATAAAAGCAGGCTGCTCCAGCCCGCGATAACCTGCTGGGGTCCTGTTCCAGACTTTGGAAGCTTTGTTATTTCGCTCTTTGCAGTAAATCTTGCTGGTGCTCACTCTTTGGGTCTATATCATGTTTATGAGCTGTAACACTCACCACAAAGGTCTGCAGCTTCACTGCTGAAGTCAGTGAGACCACGAACCCACCAGGAGGGACAAGCAACTCCACACGCGCTGCGTTTAAGAGCTGTAACGCTCACCGCTAAGGTCTGCAGCCTCAGTGCTGAAGTCAGTGAGACCACAAACCCACCAGAAGGAAGAAACTCCAGACACGCCAGAATGTCAGAAGGAACAAACTCTGGACACATGATCTTTACGAACTGTAACACTCACGGCGAGGATCCACGGCTTCGTTCTTGAAGTCAGCCAGACCAAGAACCCACCAATTCCAGACACATAATCCCAGCTACTCAGGAGGTTGAGGCAGGAGAATCACTTGAACTCAGGAGGCGGAGGTTGCAGTGAGCTGAGATCAGGCCATTGCATTCCAGCCTAGGTGACAGAGTGAGACTCCATCTCAAAAAAAAAAAAAAAAAAAAGTGAGTGTCGTGGTATGTGTCTGTACTCCAGCTACTTGGGAGGCTGAGGTGGGAGGATTGTATGAGCCTGGAAGTTCAAGGCTGCAGTAAGCTGGAATCATGTCACTGCACTCCAGCCTGAGTGACAGAGTGAGACCTTGTCTCAAAAAAAAAAAAAAAAGAAAAAATATTTAATGGTTTCTAAACTTAAACTTTTAAAATGCTATATTTTGAAACAATATAAAACTTATAGAAATGTTGTAAACATAGCATGGAGAGATCTCATATACTTTTCATATGGCATCCCCCAGTGTTAAGGTTATCTGCTACCACAGTACATTCATCAAAAGGAAGACATTAATATTGGCACAATTCTATTCACAAAACCACAGATTTTATTTGTATCATTCTAGTTTTCCTATTAATGTCTTTTTTTCCTTCTCTTGTTCCAGGAGCCAATCCAGGCTATGGTATTACAATTAGTCATTACATCTCCTTGGTCTCCTCCATTCTCTAACAGCACCTCAGTCTTTCCTAGTATTTTATGACTTTCACACTTTGAATATACAGTTTAAAACTGGATTTTAGGGGAGAGCTGGAAAGATGGCAGAATACCAGCACCTCCTGTCTGCAGGTCCCAGCGAGAACAATGCAGAAGGCGGGGGATTTCTGCATTTCCAACTGAGGTACCCAGTTCATCTCATTGGGACTGGTTAGGCAGTGGGTACAGCCCATGGAGGGCGAGCAGAAGCAGGGTGAGGTGTTGCCTGACCCGGGAAGTGCATGGAGTGGGGGCGCTCCCCTCCCCAGCCAAGGGAAGCCATGAGGGACGGTGCTATCTGGCCCACATATTACGCTTTTCCCATGGTTTTTGCAATCCACAGACCAGGAGATTCCCTCGGGTGGGTACACCACCAGGGCCCTGGGTTTCAAGCACAAAACTGGATGGCTGTTTGGGCAGACATCAAGCTAGCTGCAGAAGTTTTTTTGTTTGTTTTCTTTCATACCCCAGTGGTGCCTAGCAAGACAGAACCGTTCACTCCAGTAGAAAGCGGCTGAAGCCAGGGAGCCAAGTGGTCTAGCTCAGTGAATCCCACGCCCATAGAGCGCAGCAAGCCAAGAACCACTGGCTTGACATTCTCTCTGGCAACACAGCAGTCTAAAGTCGACCTGGGATGCTGGAGCTTATTGTGGGGGAGGGGTGTCCGCCACTATTGAGGCTTGAGTAGGCAGTTTTCCTCTGACAGTGCTAAGGAGGCGGGGATGTTCAGACTGGGCAGAACTCCCGAGAGTAGCAAAGTGACTGTGGCTAGACTGTCTCTCTAGATTCCTCCTCACTGGGCAGGGCATCCCTGAAGGAAAGACATCAGCTCCAGTCAGGGACTTACAGATAAAACTCCCATCTCCCTCATAGCATCTCGGGGAAGGGCTGGCTGTGGGAACAGCTTCAGTGGACTTCAACAGACGTCAGTGTTCCTGCCTGCCAGCTCTGAAGAGAGCAATGGATCTGACAAGGAGGATTCTCCCAGCACAGTGCTTGAGCTCTGCTAAGGGACAGACTGCCTCCTCAAGTGGGGCCCTGACCCCCATGCCTCCTGACTGGGAGATACCTCCCAGCAGAAGTCGACGGACACCTCATACAGGAGAGCTCTGGCTGGCAACAGGCCAGTGCCCCCCTGGGATGAAGCTTCCAGAGGAAGAAGCAGGCGGGAATCTTTGCTGATCTGCAGCCTCTACTGGTGATACCTAGGCAATAAGGGTCTGGAGTGGACCTCCAGCAAACTGCTGCAGACCTGCAGAAGAGGGGACTGACTGCTAGAAGAAAAACTAACAGAAAGCAATAACATCAATATCAACAGAAAGGACCCCACACAAAACCCAATGCAAAGGTCATCAGCCTTAAAGATCAAAGGTTGATAAATCCACAAAGATGAGGGAAAACAGTGCAAAATGCTGAAAATTCCAAAATCAGAATGTCTCGTCTCTTCCAAATGATCACAACTACTCTCCAGCAAAAACACAAAACTTGATGGAGAATGAGTTTGATGAATTGATAGAAGTAGGCTTCAGAAGGTGGGTAATAACAAACTCCTAAAGGAGCATGATCTAACCCAATGCAAGGAAGCTAAGAACCTTGATAAAAGGTTACAGGTACTACTAACTAGAATAACGAATTTGGAGAAGAACATAAATGACTTGATGGAGCTGAAAAATGTAGCAGCAGAACTTCGTGAAGCATACACAAGTATCAAATAGCTGAATAAATCAAGTGGAAGAAAGGATATCAGAGATTGAAGAGCAACTTAATGAAATAAGGCATGAAGACAAAATTCAAGAATAAAAAAAGAATGAAAAGGAAAGAACAAAGCCTTCAAGAAATATGGGACTATGTGAAAAGTTCAAACCTATGATTGATCGATGTACCTGAAAGTGACAGGGAGAATGGAACCAAGTTGGAAAACACACTTAGGGATATGATATAGGAGAACTTCCCCAACCTAGCAAAACAGACCAACATTCAAATTCAGGAAATACAGGGAAGACCATTAAGGTACTCCTTGAGAAGAGCAACCCCAAGACACATAATCACCAGATTCTCTAGATTAAAATGAAGGAAAAAAGCTTAGGGGCAGCCAGAGAGAAAGGTTAGGTTACCTACAAAGGGAAGCCCATCAGACTAACAGCAGATATTTCTGCAGAAGCCCTACAAGGCAGAAGAGAGTGGGGACCAATATTCAACATTCTTAAAGAAAATAATTTTCATCCCAGAATTTCATATCCAGCCAAACTAAGCTTCGTAAGTGAAGGAGAAATAAAATCCTTTACAGGCGAGCAAATGCTGAGAGATTTTGTTACCACCAGGTCTGCCTTACAAGAGCTCCTGAAGGAAGAACTAAATATGGAAAAGGAAAACTGGTACTGGTCACTGTAAAAATACACCAAAAGATAAAGACCAATGACACTATGAATAACTTGCCTCAACTAATGTGGAAAATAATCAGCTAGCATCATGATGACAGGATTAAATTCACACATAACAATATTAACCTTAAATGTAAATTGGCTAAATGACCCAATTAAATGATACAGACTGGCAAATTGGATAAACAGTCAAGACCCATTGGTGTGCTATATTCAGGAGACCCATCTCATGTGCAAAGACACAAATTGGCTCAAAATAAAGGGATGGAGGAATATTTACCAAGCAAACAGAAAAGAAAAAAAGCAGGGGCTGCAATCCTAGTCTCTGATAAAACAGACTTAAACCAACGAAGACCAAAAAATGACAAAGAAAGGCATTGCATAATGGTAAAAGGACCAATACAATAAGAAGAGCTAACTATCCTAAATATATATGCACTCAATACAGGAGCACCCAGATTCATAAAACCAAGTTCTTAGAGATCTACAAAGAGACTCAGACTCCTACACAATAATAGTGGGAGAATTTAACACCCTATTGTCAATATTAGATCAATGAGACAAAAAATTAACAAGGATATTCAGGACTTGAACTCAGCTCTGAATCAAGCAGACCTAATAGACATCCCCAGAACTCTCCACCCCAAGTCCACAGAACATATATTCTCTTTAGCACCACATAGCAAAGTCTCGGGATACAAAATCAATGTGCAAAAATCACAAGTATTCCTATATACCAATAACAGAGAGCCAAATCATGAGTGAACTCCCATTCACAATTGCTACAAAGAAAATAAATTACCTAGGAATACAACTTACAAGAGACATGAAGGTTCTCTTCAAGAAGAACTACAAACCACTGCTCAAAGAAATATGAGGGGAGACAAACAAATGAAAAAAAAATTCCATGCTCATGGATAAGAAGAATCAATATTGTGAAAATGGTCACACTGCCCAAAGTAATTTATAGATTCAATGCTATTCCCATCAAGCTACCATTGAATTTCTTCACAGAATTAGAAAAAAACTATGTTAAATTTCATGTGGAAGCAAAAAAGCACCCATATATCAAAGACAATCCCAAGCAAAAAAAAACAAAGCTGGAGGCATCACAATACCTGACCTCAAACTATACTACAAGGCTACAATAATCAAAATTGGATGAGACTGGTACCAAAACAGATACATAGACCAATGGAACAGAACAGAGGCCTCAGAAATAACACACCTCTACGACCTCAAGGATCCGCAAGGATCTAGAACCAGAAACACCATGTGACCCAGCAAGCTCATTACTGGATATATACCCAAAGGATTATAAATCATTCTACTATAAAGGCACATGCACACCTGTAATTACTGCAGCCCTATTTACAACAGCAAAGACTTGGAACCAACCCAAATGCTGATCAAGGATAGACTGGATAAAGAAAATGTGGCACATATACACTATGGAATACAATGCAGCCATAAAAAAGAATGAATTCACATCCTTTGCAGGGACATGGATGAAGCTGCAAACCTTCATTCTTAGGAAACTAGCACAGAAACAGAAAACCAAACACCGCATATTCTCACTCATAAGTGGGAGTTGAACAATTGAGACCACATGGATACAGGGAAGGGAACATCACACCCTGGGGTCTGTCGGGGACTGTGGGGGAAGGGGAGGAAGAACATTAGGAGAAACACCTAATGCACGCAGAGCTTAACACCTAGATGAAGGGTTGATAGATGCAGCAAACCACCATGCCACATGTTTACCTGTGTAACAAACCTGCGCGTTCTGCACGTGCATACCAGAACTTAACGTAAAAAAAAAAAAAAAAAAGAAAGAAAGAAATTACTTCCAAGCACTTTTGAATTCTCCACTTATCAGAAGAGAAGCTAGTATTTATTAAATACAGGAGCTGCTATATGCCTTCCTCACATCCTATGAAGTAGGCATTCTAGTAAAGGAACGAAAGATGAGAGATTAAACTGACCTGCCCCACATGGACTAATGTAATTTCACTGGAAATAACCTGATCATTTTGCCAGGATGATTAAATGCTCCTTTCTCTGTAAGATGATTAGGTGATCTCTCTATTTTGATTGTTCTGTGTCATTTTTCCCCACAATGTAATGACTTTTCCACTTCATGTCTTCTTTTGTTTAATATTTCCTTGAATTTCTCTTTCCAAATGCACGACTGTGCTTGTCCATCCCTCCTCTTCAGGTGCTGGTCATGTGCAGGTGAAGCTCCTTTTTCAGTTCTCCCTGAAAATTTGTATTAATAAAAAATGAACAGATCAGGCAAAAAAAAAAAAAAAAAAAAAAAAAAAAAACAACCAAAAAAAACTGGATTTAGAAATTAAAAAATGCTGCTTAAATATTTTGTAGAATATCCCTCAATTTGTGTTTGTCTGGTACTTTCTCATAATTAAGCTGAAGTTGTATAACTTTTGAAAAGAGTACCATGGTGCGCCATGCAATGGCATTACAGCAGAGAGAGTACATAATATCAATATTCCTTATTACTGCTAATGTTAAACTGGATTACTTCATTAAGATGATTTCCATCAGGGTTTTAAGCCAGGGTTTTAAACCATGAAGTTATCATTTTCCCTTTCCATATTCTACTTTTAGAAGTAAGTCCTATATGAAAAGTTTAGTGTGGAGTATGATAACTAAAACTTCCTCAGTTCATGTCGGAGGAAGTATCATTACACTTCCTGGGGGGAAGAGGTTCCAATAATTTGTGGGCATATGTTAAAATAACCACAGTGATTAATATATACTTCGAGTATGATATTTTAAGCCCACAAATTATCCTGATTCTCCTTGAGGTTTTGCCCAGCAATTTTCACATTCACTGATAGACTTTGCTTGCAGCAATGATTACTATTGTAATCATCTTAGTGTGTTAGTGTTGCTATAGAGGAATATCTGAGGCTGGGTAATTTATAAAGAGAAAGAGGATTTATTTGGCTCACAATTCTACTTGCTGGAAGATTGTGCATCTGGTGAGAGCCTCAGGCTGCCTTTACTCATAGCTGAAGGCAAAGAGGAGCTGGTATGTGGAGATCACAGGGGAAGAGAGAAGCAAGAGGGAGAGGGGAAGGAAATGCCAGGTTCTTTTTAAGAACCAGTTCTACAAGCAACAAATAGAGTGAAAACTTCCTCATCATCATGAGGACATCAAGTCATTCGTAAGGGATCTGCCCCCATCATCCAAACACCTCCCATTAGGCCCCACATCCAACATTAGAGATCAGATTTCAACATGAAGTTTGGAGGGTCAGTTATCCATACTACAGCAGTGATCTAACGGTAATTTTCTGCTTCCTACATTCCTTCTGTATTTACTAATTAACATTCTTCTAAAAGCAAGAATTCTGACTTCTGCCCCTTTTATTCACTTACTCGATCATTCATTTATTTTTATCAGTATGGATTGGTGAATATTCTTTGGGCTACAATATTATACTATAATTATTTAATTGGCTGCTCAAATTGCTCTAGTTTCAACCATGGAAGAGTTAACATTGCAAATGACTGGGTGATTTTAGGGTAATTACGTGGGTTTTAGAAGAAGCTAATATTCTGTGTTGTTAGATCAGTCTTCTAGACCTGACTCTATTCTCAGTCTCGACTGAGCACTAAGCTCATTCCTACTGGGAGAAGAACATAGATCTTTCCTTCCTTTTAGAATTATTTTACATAATTTTTGCCTTTAGTGATCCCCTTTTCTAATGGACCTGTGAATTTGGATTGGAGGGTGAGAGTGGTCTTTTCCTTGTGAATTAGGATATGATTGCAGAACTTGCATTAAGATTTCGCTTCTTTTTCTAGGATTAAATGTACAACAAGTTTACTATTATTCTAGGCCCATTACTTTGGTTTGATTAGTAGAAATATCTATTACTTTTTTTTTCAAATTAATTAGATTGAGTCTTACAAATATAATCCTCTCACAAACTGAAATATTACTTTAATTTTACCAGGATATATATTTCATTAATTTTCCCCAAGTTTATTATGATTCTCTACTTTGTCCACAGATGTAAGTCTATATAATCTCATGTTGACTGCTACTTATTACACAAACTTTACTTTGGTTTTAATACTGAAAGAAATCTCAGAATTTTAAAACACCATTTTGCTTTCTAGAACACCAAGTTTTCAGGACCAGGATACAAGGTACCTTTCTAAAAATATTTTGATTCTTATCTTTTTATATCATTAATTGAAAATCAACTGCATTGATAAATCAAAGTCCAGGTAAAATATATAGACATAAATGTCCCCTTAAAAATTAATGACAATTAATTAGGGATAATAAATATTTTAACTTAAAGCTTAAGCAGGGATGTTTTATACGTTTCATTTCCTAAAGTAATACTTAGTGCATAGGAGGTGTTTAACAGTCATGTGTGATTTAACGGAAATGTCAATAAAGAATTTATAACTTCTTTGTTGTTTCAGCTAGATTATGCACATATTAAATAGAATATTTATTATAAAATTAAAAATGAATACTCAGAAATTATTCTTCAAAATTATTATCGATGCTTACTGTACTATATAAAATGTATTTATTTTACACTTTAATTGGAATATCAAGAAAAATATCATTTCAGAAATATAAAAGTGAGGTTACTAAAATATTTTTTCTATTTGCACATTACCCGTGTAGCGAGTTTATATGGAAATGGAAAATTAGTTTACATTGTGAATGTATTATTTTTGTTGTAATAAAATAAGGCTTAATATATTCATATAAACTAATTAAAACTATTTAAACAGATTTATTGTGAAATTAACATTCTTTACCAAAGTAATTATAAGACCTATGAAAATCATTATTTCACACTTTTCTTTCTTTACTCCTCCCTCACCTTAACCATCTATTTAAATAATTTTAAATCCCATGTGTTTCAATAATGGGTAGGATTTTACACCCTGATACCTGAAGACAGATATTAGTTATTTATTGAATATTTAAATGACAAAGGCACTTGAGAAAACTGAAATTCTTTTCAGTAGTAAATGAGTAGGTCACATATCCAAAATCTTATTCTAGCTCTTTCTAGCTGTGTTTCCTTGACTGGGTTGCCTAACATCTCTGAACCTTCATTTAATGTCTTTCCCTAAACAAGGCACATAATATAGACCTTACAAATTTGCCGTGATAGTGCAGTTGTCATAATCAGAGGAGTGCTTATTTTGGTCTTCATTTTCAAAATCCTCTGGCTGTCACAAAACGTTAGTAACAGTAACTGATTAAGAAAATATACTTTCGATGTTATGATTCTGCCAGATAACTTAATCCTCTTTTTATGATGATGATGCAAAACTTAAATTTAAAATCATGATTAAGTGAGATCCAATTGGATAATCTATCAGACTTGTCCAAGGTAACAGATTGCTTTTCTGAAGCTTTACTGAAATACAGGAAATCATTGTAGATAGAATGGCTTTTTACAGAGAGCATGAGGTGATTATGTGATTTATTTGCTCTGAGACTGTTTCAATTTATTAAAATATTAATGTTTCTTACTAATAAGAGTAATCACCAATAAGAATTCTAATAAAATCACATTGAAAGTTAACTGTCCATTTTCCCAAAAGGGAGGCAGCTTGATATACTGGAAAATATATAGGTTTTCAAATTAGAAAGAAATATATTCAAATCCAAATTTCCACTTATTAACACTTTTTGGAATCTTAGTTTCTTCATTATTGATGAGGAATCAACAAAATTTCTTCTTCAGGGTTGTTTTGATGATGACAGATAATTATATATGAAGAGTTTAGTGTGGCGTGTGATAACTAAAACTTCCTCAGTTCATGTCTGTGGTAGATATAAATACAACATCTTCTCTCTTTGCAAGCACCCCTATTACAAATGTAGGCAGAAACTTTGCCATGTACCCATCATGCATTATTAAATGCACTAATTCATTCATTCATTTATCATAATATGCTAGGTAGCAGGAACAATCAAGTGAGGGAAATTAACACAAATAACTACAATGTAAAGCAAAAGAGAAATTTCTGAGACAGTTGGCTGGTTATTAAAGAAGAAAACGGCATTAGAAAAGTATCACAGAAGAGGTGGAATTTAAGCTTGGTCATGGAAGATGAATATGGATCCTAAATTTTGAGAAGATTGTAGAGAGGATTTAAGACTGTCAAAACAACAAGAGTAAGTTCAAGAAGGCAGGTGTAACCAGAATAAATCTCTGAACCTCATGTGACCCAACTTTCAAGCAAACAGACTCCGGTAACAATAAGAAAGTAATTCCAATTTCCAGTTGTGTCTCTCAAAGAACATCAAAGGGTACATAGTTTAAAACCTACTTCTGCCATTCCTTTTATTCTGTGTTTTATTTTACCCCCTCCTGCTTTCCCTGAAGCATCTCTTCGTGTTCTTCTCTACAGAGCATCAAAATGCACTTCATCCCAAGGGGTCTTTCCTTTTCCATTTCCTTTACTGTATTTCTTTTCACTTTTATCCCTTGTAGGAATTTCTCTTGACACAATTCAAATTCCCTATTCTGGTTCTCCCTCCACTGATTAGCATGATTTGCATAATAAGGCCCAAGAACTAGGGCAGGGGTTCTTATCCACAAGGTTCAGGATAGGACTGCGTTTCATCATAATTGACTTCTCTTAGAATTCTAGGCATTTTATTTTATGCATTTAGAAACACTATTCTGAGAAGTGTCCCATGAGTTTCTCCAGACTGCCAAAGAGGCCCATGGCACAAAACACATTTAAGAACCCTTGATACTAGGGAGAGGGAGGGACAATTGAAAACAGCAGCCAACATTTTCATTCAAGTTTTTCTCCCTATTTTACTTGGAAGTACCTGCAGATATGTGGGGAGCAATGGGCAGTTTATGTGACCAAAACTTAGCATGACAACAGGAAGTGATGGGACGGGAGACACTGATATTTTCTATGCATACGGAAACAAAAATGAGACACAAAACAGCCACTATCCTGTGCATACAGGATGTCAAACATCCTCTCCATAAAAACATAAAAGGAAGACTCATTCCTTCTATTTCTTTCCATTCCCTTGTGGGTTATCCTGCTACTATTCTCATTAGTTTTCCCAAAATTATCTATAGCCTGAACCTAGTGAAGAAATACGCAAACTTACTAAAACTTCTGATTTCAAAGCAGATTAGTTCCAAACCCAAATTAAACAGAAATCAACTGTCATAGTTCAAATATTTCACAGTAGTCATCCAACTATTTAATTCCTTTCCTGTCTCCCCGTATTCCCTCCTCACCTCTTCTAATACCTTAACTAGAAATTTTCAAGGGAGTAGGTTTCTGAAAGACACTTCTGCCAGCTTTTAGTGTTGCAGAAAAATCAACCCACCCACCTGCCACCAGTTGTGTGACAGTTTATATAGTGTTGCTAGGCCCATAATGGTTCAGAGAATATTTGAATATAGAATATATTATTTTTGACAGGCTCTTCTCCCAATTAAGGACCACACAAAACTCTTCATTCACAGTTAAAATTCCCAGCAGTGGTATCCCTTGTGTAGCTAGGGAGTTTTAAATCTTGAAAAAAAGAAAAGTCTAGATTTTCATGGGTATCTGGGAAGGAGTGCAGATCAACCCACAGCTCATTCCTGTATTTTGTGAGTCAGTTTTAGGGGCAGCACAGATTTCCAGTTGCTGAATGTTAAGTCACCTTCTTCCATCCACTCCCTATCAGTGGCAAAACTGTCCCATGATACCCAAACTTTCACTTTTGTTAAGGCAGCAGAATCCCAATTATTCTCATAAACACAAGACACAGGACAGACCAAACTACATTTTAACTTTTCACTTGAGGACAGATTGAATATGACAGCCCCTTTCAAGTCTTCATCTATAATGAAGTAATTGTGTAAAACTACAGGGATAACATAAATAAATTTAAATAGATTCTCATGATCTCCTGGACAGTCACTGATCAATGAGGACTAATTTTCTTTTGAAAGTTAACTCCTCTGACAACTTCAAACTTTAGGAAGTAGTACTGACAATGATTCTACCAGCTGACATGTATTCTCTTGCCAGTAGTATTAAAATTCAAAAAATTGATTGAGTGCTTAATATGTATCAAATACTTTATACATATTAATCCACCTATTTTTTCCCAAAACTCTTTGAGTTAGATATTAAGATTATCTCCATTTTAAAAAGGTGAGAATTGAGAAAGTTGACTATTCTGGATCTGAGTCCAGGCAGTCTAGACCCAGAGCCCACTTGTAGTTTGTGCTGTTGCATACTGTCCCCAATCTAAAAAAGTGCCCCACTTAGGTTCATTCTTCTGTCTTAAAATAATTAATCGTTTCTGGAAAAGGAGTCTTGCATTTTCATTTTGCACCGGGCTCCACAAATTATGGAGCCAGTACTACCCAAGCACTTAATCTTTGTGCTGCCTTGGCCATATTTCACCACTTGAATCATAGAAACATCATCAAGCCCCACTCTCTCCTTAACCATTTCTGAGTTCTTATTTGTCCCTGCCTTGACTGAAATCTGGCTCTCACCAGAAGACACCACTCTGTAGCTCTGTTAAGTGACAGCATCTTGTTGGTCTGTTACCCACCATGGACCTCAGGAATTGAAAGGGATATTTTTGTACTCTATGCTTCTCATTGCCACTTTCAGAGCACTTCTTTCAGCCTCTTGTAAAATAATTGCTGCTTTCTTGAATACCAAACCATTTGACTAAGTTAGTCCATGACCCTCATCCTCATCTTAATTGCTATCCCTGTTAAACTTCCTCTTTAGTTTCCATTCATTTGCCTGGATCTTTGGAACTAGCCCAAAGCCTCATCAATAAATACCCTAGTGCCTTCAACATCCACACAGACAACCCATCCAATTATTACCTGATCTCTGGATTCCTTGACCTCTAAGTCCTGATATTGTTATAGAGGTACACTGAAAAAGCTATATCTGGGAACTTGCCATTACCAGAAACTGAGCTACCTCTTAAATCATAAATTCATATATGTTACATTTTTGCCACCATCTCACTCTTTCCAGTTGAATTGTTGATTTACTCTTTCTTTTCTTTTTCTCTCTTTTTTTGGCTTTTATTATTATTATTATTATTATTATTATTATTATTATTATACTTTAAGTTCTGGGATACATGTGCAGACTCTGCAAGTTTATTACATAGGTATACATGTGCCACGGTGGTTTTCTGCACCCATCAACTCATCATCTACATTAGGTATTTATTCTAATGCTATCCCTCCTATAGTCCTCCAACCCCGACAGGCCCCAGTGTGTGACAGTTCCATCCCTGTGTCCATGTGTTCTTATTGTTCAACTCCTACTTATGAGTGAGAACATGCGGTGTTTGGTTAATTCTTCACCATGTTGGGGCCTCCCATCCTTTCACCCTCTGATTTTCCCTTCTGCTTAGTCCTTTTTTAATTCTTGACATCTTTCTTTATTCACTTAAGATACCATAGGGTACATTTTCAAATGCTTATGTCAATACCCATATTCCATTGCATTTCTACCTTTTCATTGTATCTGTCTGCTAAAACTTCACCCTAAATTAATCCTAACCAATCCATCCCTGAGTCTGCATTTTAAAAAATCAAGCAATAATAGCATAGACCTATACTAGACAGCTTTGAATCATTACATACTCATGATCACTAGTTTCCAAAAGGCTATCCACCCTTCCAGGCAATTTTCCAAGATTTTGCAGTGTATTTGCTCTTAGGTGGAGTTCCTTAACAACAATGCCTGAGACAAGGACTTTGAGTGAGTGATGTATGAGGGAGTGGTGGAAGTTGAATAGGCAAGAGCATGGGTTCCACTGAGTTCCAGCCTCAACATCAGTCCACAAGAGCTGGAACATATTGGCTCCACAGAATTAGACCACCTGAGGCAAGGGCAACAATACCTCTCATCCCCTCATGCATCAGTGGTCCATCCTTGTGCATAGGGAGGGAGCAATGTCCTAGGCATTTCTGGGCAAGGTGGCTACCTTCAGCCCAGTGTGATTCTTAGAGGAATGTAGCTGTGAGTTGTCCACAGTGAACCTTCATAACTGCTGGGTGATGGGATCTGGATGGGGCACCTACTACATTTCACTCTCTTAATTTCTACTGTGATTATGTGAAAATTTTTCCATTTTCCTCCGACCCACTAAACTTCCACTTCCACACTAAACCCTACAACTATCTAAGTCATTTTCTTTGTTACCCACTCTCCTAGCTCGATGGTGTTTCTCAACCTCAGAGGTCTTATTTCATTTTGTGTGTTTGTGTGTATAATATCCATGTTCTCAACCAAACTGCAAGCTCCGTGACAGCAAAGACAAAAACTTTTGGCCATGAATTGGGCTTAGAACAACGGTACATGTAAATCACTTTACAAATGAATGGGGCTGGGCACAATGGCTCATACCTGTAATCCCAGCACTTTGGGAGGCTGAGGAGAGAGGATCACTTGAGGCCAAGATTTCAATACCAGCCTCACCAGCCTGAGCAATACAGCAGGACCCATCTTTACAAAAAGTGTTTTCTTTCTTTCTTTTTTTTTTTTTTTTTGAGACAGAGTCTCGCTCTTGTGCCAGGCTGGAGTGCAGTTGGTCGGATCTCAGCTCACTGCAAGCTCGCCTCCTGGTTTACACCATTCTTCCTGCTCAGACCTCCCGAGTGGCTGGGACTACAGGCGCCCGCCACTCACCCAGCTAGTTTTTTGTATTTTTTCAGTAGAGACGCGGGTTTCACGTTGTTAGCCAGGATGGGTTTTGATCTCCTGACCTCGGATCTGCCAGTCTCGGCCTCCCAAAGTGCTGGGTGGGGATTACAGGCTTGAGCCACCTCACCGCGGCCACAAAAGTGTTTTCTAAAAAAGAATGAATGAGTCAATTTAAAAAGTTATCACTTCTATAGAAGCTACTATGTGCCAGGGCCTATTCTAAATGATTTCTCTGTATTAAATCATCCATCTCCACAGCTGTGAGCTAAGTACTGTTATTATCTCATACCACAAAAAAGAAGTTCAAGAAGTTGCCCAAGTTCACATGACTAAGAAGGAGATCTGCGTATTAATCCAAGCAGTGTGACTTTATAGTCTTTGCTCTTATCTAGTACGCTATACTCTATTGTACTGCCTCTTAAATGAATGGTGGAATGAATAAAGGACAGATGAAATGGAGGGAGACAAGAGAGGGAAATGGAGGAAGAGAGAAGGGAAGATAGAATTCAGCAGACTGCAGACACATACTCTATGTGTGATGTAGTCAGAAGCTTTTGAGTATCTCACAGAAAATGGCCTTTTGTTAAACCAGTCTCCTTAATTAGGTGTCAACTATCACTCAATGCATAGCCATACTTCCCTGCTTCTAATTTGTTGACTCATTGTAGCAAGTTGTAAAGACCCAATATATGGATTTCCAATCCCAAATATTCAGAAAATTCAACCATGCTAACCCCATTGTAAGTAACCCACAATGTTAGTATATATATATATATATATGTGTGTGTGTGTGTGTGTGTGTGTGTGTGTGTGTGTGTGTGTGTGTTAGCAGATGCAGTTATGATATTGGGACCTCCGACAGACCAACTGTGTATACATCAATAACAAAACACTAAAAACACTGAAGGAAAAGTAGGAGTTTTACATAACGAATGCATCAATTTAAACAAAACCGGATACATAAGGCATCTCAAGAAGGGAAGGGAATAGGATACTAATCGTGCGAAACAATTTGATCTAGGAATCCAGATGGGAAATTCATAGTCACTGAGGTTTGGAAGGAAACTTAAAGGTCATTCTGTTCACACCTCTCAGCGGCATCTGGCCCATTTAGCAGGTTTTATTATTTAAAATTGTTTTCTCCCCATAAAGAACCCAGTTAATGACTTTATTGTTATTTTAAGGTTAAGAAAGCAAATCGAGAGCAGATGTATTTAATGTCTTCTGGCTGCTTTAAAACTAAACTGGATTAAAGATTTGTTTCATCAGACACCCTGTTTGATAAATGATCCAACATGTCTAGTCATCATCAGAATGTAGGTTGAACCTCCATGTGTGTGAGAACATTTTTCTCAATTTATTATAATTCCTGCGATTTATGCACAACAGTGATGGAAATAGCCTGGTGTCGATTTCCAAGGCGCAGTGTGGGAGGCACTGTGTGTGCACAAATCCCGCTATTTGTTAATAGGATTTGTCCACATTGCCTCTGCCCAATCTGTCCAATGCTTTGAAATATTGCGGCTGCTTTTCATTTTCTGCAAAATCCGATTGGCAACAATGTCAACGCCACAGTTCAACCTACAAACAGAAGCACAACTCCAAGTAGGAATAAACAGTTGGCAAAACAGTCATTAATGTCACCACCAAGGATGCCATCTGGGGAATTTCGTTACCATGCTAGGGCCAGCTCTAAAGTAAGATATTTCATATTCAGCTGAATATGGCTTTTCAACATTGGTGACTCCACATAATGGTTCTTAACTGGGGGCAATTTTGGTACCCATAAAACGTTTGGCAATGTCTGGAGACATTTTTAATTGTTATTGCTAAAGGGGCCTGCCTATCAAGTGGGTGGAGACTAGGGATAATGCTAAACATTTTACAATGCACCAGCAAGTCCCCCAAACAAAGAATTACCCAGTACAAAATTTTGATCATGCTGAGGTTACTGCCCTGCTTGCTCCAAGGCATTTCAAACCAATCTAACATAGCCATAAATGACAGTTGTCCTTCTTTACCACCATTTAGGATACAGACTACAATGCCCGTTGGAGAACAAGTAGCTTAAATGCATGGGATCTAATTCAGTATTGTATTTCTGTGTTTGTGACATTTATGGATACATTTCTTGCTACGTATTTTAACCGGTATAAAAAGAAGTAGCAATAGCAAGGAGGACAGCAAATGCAGATTCTTGGAAATGTTACTGTCACAGGGACTCTCCTAGTACAACATTTCCAACCCCTATTCTCTAAAACATCAGTTCAGCAAGATGAATGAGAATCCCATGGCTAAAGGGTTACAGGTCAAATGTCTTGATGAAAAGCTGACGTGAACTAACTGAAATCTGTCTGGGTCCTGTAGGACTATTCTCAGCAATTTAAAATGCTCACAGTCACCATAGCTCTCCAAGAGATGACTATTGTAAAACCAATAAAACATTTTCAAACTTACTAGACCATAAATTGTTTTAGTTCTGTAACGTGTTAATATTGCTTTAAACAAATGATCTACTACAGTCAGCATGTTCGTCAGTAAAGTATGGTGCAAAAGCTGGAGTTATTTGCCCAGAATTATTCACCAAGTAGGACAAAGCAAGGACCACAACAACGACCACTTATTGTTGTCAATTCTTCCTTTATACAACGCTTCTTTTTACAGCTATAGTTTTAAAATGATGACATAATCACATTGTCAAATCATGGTATATAGTGCTTGGAATAAAACATTACTTTGGACAAGGCATTTTAAAATCTAGTATCATGTTTACTCTTCACAATTCTTGTGGAATTATTTTTCCCTCTACTACTCCACTTTTTCCTCCTATTTATTATCATCTTCCCTATCATCATCACTACCACCATATCTTGACTATAAACTTAACCACTAGAATTTACCATGAGTCTAGGTCCTTTGTTACCCCAGTGCTGAAAACAATCTGTGGCATATTGGGGTCACTCCATATATGTTCAATTCATGGAAACCCCATTTTGTAGGTAAAGGATATGCAGCCTAATCTGAAGGTAGAAGTACACAATTTTAAAAGCACCTACTATGCTAGTTATTTTTTCATATTTTATTCCATGGAATTAGTGAGATGTAATAGCAACATCAAAAGATAAAACTGGCAAAATAGCAAAAATAATACACTTTTTTAGGAAAGTATCTAACAAAAACTACAGAATAAATGAAGGGAAATTGCAGTCATCTTTTTATTCTTGTTTTCTGCACTATAAGACAGAGAGCTTGTGGACACTGGCTGGTCTTGCTTAAGACTTAAGCGTATGGATTCACATTTATTTGGTTTTATGCAAAAGGCCAGTGATATTGCTGGGTAAAATTTCTCAGTGGAGCTACAAGAAGAGACACAATGGTGAGCAATGAACTTTTCACAACCAGTCCGCCAAACTAGCCAGAATTAAACACATCAGTAGCTCCACTTCAATTTTACGTTTATTTTTTATGATTACGAAGTCTAGTCAACTTGATGTTTAACTCATAACTCTCAAAAACAAAACTGGAAAGAACTAACTGGAAGAATGAAGCAATGAAAGACCATCTCTAATAACTAATTTTTAAAAAATTTTTTATTTTGAGACAGAGTCCTGCTTTTGTTGCCCAGGCTGGAGTGTAGTGAGGCAGTTTCAGCTCACTGCAACCTCCGCCTCCTGGGTTCAAGTGATTTTCCTGCTTCAGCATCCCAAGTAGCTGGGACAACAGGCATGCATCACCACACTTGGCTAATTTTTGTATTTTTAATAGAGATGGGGTTTCATCATGTTGGCCAGGCTGGTCTGGAATTCCTGGACTCAAGTGATCTGCCTGGCTCAGCCTCCCAAAGTGCTGGGCTTACAGATGTGAGGCACCATGCTCTGCCTCTAATAATTAATTGCTAAACATGTTTCGTTATCTAGTAGGTTAGCTTACTGAGGAACTCTGTCAGTTCTTTTCCACCCATCTACTCATCTAGAGTCTGGCAATAGTAAAAATAAGCTGGGAATTTATCAGATAATTATTTTATAGAAGAGCTTCTTATTAGTGAGGAATACTTAACATTAGGAAATGCTATTAACTTAAATATAGGCAAACTTAAAAGGGTATTACAGCTGAAAGCAGATAAAATTAGCATTGATTAGCTACATTCTAGATCTAGAAATAATGTTTTTAATGTCCAGCCATTGTCAAGTGTTTACAAAGATCTTAAATTACCTTGAAGCATATGGCAAAGCAAGCTGAAAGATCCCACTAATATACAAGTTCACTGACAAGTTCATTTGCCCATCATTTATTCAAACACCATTGTGTACCAATGACATAGAAAACACCAGGCTCAGTGCTGCTGAGGGTAGAAGATACAGATTCTGCTCTTGAAGGGGTCACATACGGATCAGGAGGATTGGAAATGCTTTTAAAGGTAAATTCATGTACCTGTGAACAAAATTGGAGAGCAAGGATGTTCATTACTGCATTGTTTGTAAAAATAAGAATTTGGAGGAAACATAAACGTTTATTAAGAGAGAAATGGCTAAAGTAACATGAATTATTCACAATACAGAATAGCATAGCAGCAGCAAACAAATCAAAAACAGCCCCAGTAGCCAGAATTTGAATGAATAAAGCAAATTGCTGAACCAGTATGACCATATAAATATTATATATTTATGGGCATGTAACATGTATAGAGATTTTTAGGGAAAAGGCCTGGAAATATGTAAATGAAATGAGAACAGTGGTTTCCACTCGTCAAAATACTGGAACTATGGAAATAATCATAAAAATCTATAGTTTTACCTATGATGTTCCAGTTTAAGATGATAATACATTAATATATTATTTATCAAATATGTGTACATACAGAGATGTAAATATAGATGTATTTTAACATGAATACCACAGGGAGGAACACATAAAATGATAAAGAATTTTAAATAGATAAAATTGTTTCTTCTCAGGGGAATTACTCAATGTTTTGCATAGGAGAAGCCATTCCTTATTCATTTGAAAAATCCTGAATATGGCCATGCACGGTGGCTCACTCCTGTAATCCCAGCACTTTGGGAGGGTGAGGCAGGCGGACTGTGAGGTCAGGAGTTCGAGACCAGCCTGTTCAACATGGTGAAACCCTGTCTCCACTAAAAATATAAAAATTAGCCGGGCATGGTGGTGTGCCCCTGTAATTCCAGCTACTCAGAAGGCTGAGGCAGGACAATTGCTTGAACTCAGGAGATGGAGGTTGCAGTGAGCTGAGATCATGCCACTGCACCACTCGAGCCTGGGCTGCAGAGCAAGATTCCGTCTCAAAAAAAAAGAACACAAAAATAGATGAGGGAAATATACAATTAACTACAAAGATGCTGTAGCGCACAAAGATTACAAAAATTAAAATTATAGCCAAAATTTGGGGGGCAGTGAGAGATGAGTAAATGGACCACAGGTGAAACAGTTTCATTTTTCGCACAATGAAACTGTGCTGTGTGCATCATGATGGCAGATAAATAACATTATGTATTTCAGAAAATTCTTAGAACTATACAACTTTGAATCTTAACATAACCCATGAACTTTTGGTAGTAATAGTTTATCAATATTGGTTCATCAGTTGTAACAAATGTGCCACACTAATGCAAGATATCAATAATAGGGAAAATTGCATGTATGTGAAAGGATAGAGAGTACATGGGAACTCTCTGTACTTTGTGTTTGATTTTTCTGTAAACCTAAAACTTCTCTACGAAATAAAACCTATTTTAATGAAAAAAATGCAATAACTGAAGAATGCATAAAGACAATAAAGCCATAAATAAAAGGATAAATGATGCTTTTGGAGAAAGAGAGTGGTTATATTATATCTATGACATAAGTCAATCCATAGAGACCTCTGTCATGCTTGGCACGCAAAAGTATTCAATGTTGTTACTATTGTTGGATCTATCTATCTATTTATCTATCTATCCATCTGTCTTTGCTCTGTTTATAATTTTTTTCTAAGTCTTAAAAAAGAAATAGAGTTATGTGAGGAAGGCAAAGTGTGGACAAATATTCTAAACAGAGAAAACAGCTAGCTCGATGACACAGACAGATGGGAAAGAGCCCTTTCAGGGACTGGACTCAATTGTGGGGTAGCTGGCCTGCAGACACATGTCAAGCCTACTAGAGAGGAAACCAGAATCTAAAGCTAGGATTGAGCTTTAAGAGCCTTGAATCCCTTGCCACGGTATTTGGATTTAGGTTGTGGGAATCATGGTGTTTTGAATGTGACCTACTTACTTCTGTGCTTTAGGGAGCTGGATGGGAATGAGAAGAGATTCAAGAGGTGCCGATGAGGGAACAGTGAGAGTGTAACAAGAGTTATGGTTTGGGAATTAAAATGAGTAGGTTCAAGTTCTAGTTCTGACACTTCCTAGCTCTGTATGCAAACCCAGGGCACATGTCTTACCTATTTTCAACCCCAATTTCTTCATGAATAATGATATATATAATGATAATATGCTCTAACATGTTTGTTGGTGGTATTAAACTAGAAAATATATACTCAAATGCCTCATACTGAACCTTACACATAGTAAGTGCTCTGGAAACTAAAGAGTCTTTGTTACAACACTTATACAAGTGTTGTGTTAGAGAACTAAGTGTACATAGGGGATAATAGATAATGATGTTTTTGGGGAAATTAGCAGGACAATAGGGAAAGAGAAGGTATGACGATTGACCCATTCTGAGTTCCTGGAAGAATGATGATATTAGTGATATATATAGGAAACAAAGGGAGGCAAGACATTTGAGCAAAGAGGAGTTTGACCACAGACATAAGGCTTCAAGATATTCATCCAAAACTCAAATGGAACTACAGAGTAGTAAGCAACGTCAGAAAAAAAGACTTTGGAAGTTAGGAACAGGGAGTGATGTGTGAAACTGAGACATGTGAAACTGACTCACATAGAAACAGCTGGCATAGATGCAGGGAGAACAGGCAGGGTAACGCCTATGAGGGAGGTAGAGGGCAATGGAGGAGCAAAGTACAAGCTACTCACGACCTGCAGCCAGCCGGAGCAGGAGGATAAGGAGGGGGTTCAGGAAGGCGCTGAAGAGTTCTGTCTGGAACACAGCATGTTTCCCCTGCCCTATGTCTTCATGCTTCATCTCATACAGGGCCTCTGCACACAAGCCTTAAAGGCACCACATGCAACCTCGCACAAATAAATCATAATTAGGACTCATAGTTTTCTGAAAAGTAATATCTAACTGTTCTTTAAATTTTAGGATTTCCTTTTAGTAAGGTTGAAAGAAAATGAAAGATCATTGCATTATTTCTGAATTACTGCACCAAATCCATTATACAGAAATTTACACACACACATACACACAGTACAGTTTCTAAACAATCATTTAAAACGTTTTGCAGTGGAAATTTACCTAGTTTAAAATCCATTATTCTTATGACTAGGCTGCGTGCTGTAGCTCATGCCTGTAATCCCAGCACTTTGGGAGGCCAAGAGAGGAGGATCGCTTGGTGCCAAGAATTGGAAACCAGCCTGGACAAGATAGTTGACCCCATCTAAGAAAGCAAGAAAGCAAGAAAGAAAGAGAAAGAAAAGAGAGAAAAGAGAGAAAGAGAGAGAGAAAGAAAGAAAGGAAGGAAGGAAGGAAAGAAGGAAGGAAGGAAGGAAGGAANACAGGGCCTCTGCACACAAGCCTTAAAGGCACCACATGCAACCTCGCACAAATAAATCATAATTAGGACTCATAGTTTTCTGAAAAGTAATATCTAACTGTTCTTTAAATTTTAGGATTTCCTTTTAGTAAGGTTGAAAGAAAAATGAAAGATCATTGCATTATTTCTGAATTACTGCACCAAATCCATTATACAGAAATTTACACACACACATACACACAGTACAGTTTCTAAACAATCATTTAAAAACGTTTTGCAGTGGAAATTTACCTAGTTTAAAATCCATTATTCTTATGACTAGGCTGCGTGCTGTAGCTCATGCCTGTAATCCCAGCACTTTGGGAGGCCAAGAGAGGAGGATCGCTTGGTGCCAAGAATTGGAAACCAGCCTGGACAAGATAGTTGACCCCATCTAAGAAAGCAAGAAAGCAAGAAAGAAAGAGAAAGAAAAGAGAGAAAAGAGAGAAAGAGAGAGAGAAAGAAAGAAAGAGAAAGAAAAGAGAGAAAAGAGAGAAAGAGAGAGAGAAAGAAAGAAAGGAAGGAAGAAAGGAAGGAAGGAAGGAAAGAAGGAAGGAAGGAGGGAAGGAAGGGAGGAAGAGAGGGAAGGAAAGAAAGAAAGAGAAAAGAAAAAAATAATTATTTTTATGGCTAAAACTTTGTTCTTCATGAGATATTTTTAAAATAACATTAATCCCCAAAGTCAACACATTAGTTAGAAAATACTTTATTAAGCAGATGTTACTTCATATTAGAGATGAAATGCCATATTAGAAAAATTTGGAGGAGTTATAAGAAGGTTGGAATGAAATGCTAGTCAAAATAATAAAATGATGTGATTTTGTATTTTGATCATTTTACCCTCTCTTTTAACAAGTTGACCTTTTATGCTAATTGCTATTTTTTATACCATTCTTTCAATTACTAAATCAATGGACAATTACCTAAATTTATCGTGAGCCACCACACCCGGCCTATTTTTTCTAACCATTTTTAAACAATCACATGCACGTTAATTTTGCATTACTATTACTGCACCATGACTTTACTCAATGCATAACGTTTTACCACAGTTATAGAAGGAATAGAACGAATTGCAAAGATAGAAATTCTATCCTGCTATCATCCATTTATCAGATAGCACATTAGTCTACTAATTATAAAAGTGACCCTGTTCATGGCAAGAGTGAGGGTTATCAAGGCACAAATATTAGTTTCTAGGAGCTTTAAAATTAAGTGATTCACTTTTTTCACCAAAAACAATCTCACTGTTTCCCCATTAGACTCAAATTGTGTCATATGGTTTTATTCAGTGACTAATTAATGCTGTTTTCCAGAACAAATCTCCTACAGTGCTGAGAATAAAAGCCTAATTTAGAACACAAAAACAATGAATGAGGTGGTCATGGCCAGTGACTTTTACTCAAAAGTCAATGGCAGCTAATTACAATGCCTGGAAAGTTGCACAAGGGATCAATGGCAACTTATTCTGTTCAGGTTCCTCCCATTAATAACCGAAATGTCCACCATATCACTGTTATTTTCCCAAGAAAGGGGTACAGAAATCAGCAAACAGATGAAAGCAATAAGGACCATAAAATGCTTACTAAAGTGCCAGGCACAAAGTAAGTCTTCACTAAATGCTAGCTAATGATAATAAGAGTATTACACTACCAACTTTGCTAAGCACCCTGGTTAAAAGTTCAGAGAATACACAATAGCAAATGTTAAAAGGATTCCAACAGGTAATACTTCTGATTTATAAATATCTAAGTTTATCACAGAAAAATACTTAGTACAGTTCCTGGAAAATGATACATGCCTAATAATCATTTATTGAGTGAGAGCATGAATGAATACTCTTCAGAACATAAAACTGGGTAAGCTAGCCAGGGAAGGGGTAGGGAAAATGACACTGCAGGAACTGTCCCTTTCATGATCCCTTGAGTAATAACCATCCTAAGGTGCTCTAATTCGGGAAAGGTATGTCCAAATAACTATCACAGAGATCAAGCAAACTCTGCACCTTACCAGACTTATAGTCTGACAAAATTCAGGGCAGCTTTTTAAAAGAAAAAAAAAAATTATTAAATAAAATTGGGAGAAATGCAAAATTAGGACTTACTTTCACTCTGTCTTTCCAGATAGAAAAAAGACCCTTTCCCTTACACTCTGTCCCCCAAGTCAAACTTGGGGAAGGATGAGTGGGGCATTTTTTAACTAACATCCTGACCTTCTGTATTAAATTCCTCTAAATATTAAATATTATTTAAATTCATAGAGTTACCCACATTTATACAATTTTAGTATCTGTCTTGAAATAATTAAGGGTAAAACAAGATTCCCAAAATTACATCTTTAAAAAGATTACGTTTTTTGTCTTTCCTTCACTAGATTTGCAATGACTATTTAAAGTCATTTTAGGCTTCTCTCTATATAACTATTTTAACTTTCTGTTTTTCAAGCATCGTTAACATTGAGTTTCCACAATATCCTAAGGGAAATTTTGTTCTAATTGCTTTTTAAAAATATTACACATGTGTATGCTGAGTGGGACTTGTAGTTAATGTCTCTGCCTATTAGGTAATTTTACCTTGAAGTTTGAAATCATTTGTTATTATATGTTGTTTAAATAATTCCATGACAACATTATAGCTATTAATATGTCTAGCTAAGGTTATTTATTCACACATAATGTCTATCATGTATGAGTTAATGTTACAATAAGCCAGTCACTAACTCATGTAAAATTGTAGATCCAATTCTGCAGCTGTTGACCACCTCTACTTGAAAGTCTTTGAAATTTCTACTAATTCAGCATTATATGAGTAAAACCAACTCGAGATTATTTTCTCAGTTATATACAAAGTGATATTAAATTTATCCAGAATGTATAGGCTTCAGCCTTGATATATGTTATTAAGCTACATATACAAAACTTCATAGTTACCAAGGCCAAGAATTTTTAAAAAACACTTTAGCAGTAGAACCCTCTCCTCCCTCTATTTATTTTAATTTTAAATCTTACAGAGTTTTTTTAAATTGACAAATAAAATTTTTATGTACTACTTCTGGTGTCAGACATGATGTTTTGACATATGTGTATGCTGTGAAATGGCTAAATCAAGCTAATTAACATATGCATCCATACATTTATGGTCAATTGATTTTTGACAAACATGCCAAGAACTCACAATGGGGAAAGGAGAGTCTCCTCAATAAATCATGTTGCTACAACTTGTTATCCACATGCAGAAGAATCAAATTAGAACCTTTTTTCACACCATTATACAAAAGTCAACTCAAAAGACATTAAAGACTTAATCATAAGCCCAGAAACTGTAAAACTACTAGAACAAAACATGGGGAAAGCTTTTCGACATGAGTCCGGGCAATGACTTTTTTTGGCTATGACCCCAGAAACACAGCCAACAAATGCAAAAATAGACAAATGGAGATTACTTCAAACTAAAAAGCTTCTGCGCAGTCAGGAAAAAAATAATCAACAAAATAGAGAAACAACTCACCGAATGGGAGAAAATATTTGCAAACCATATATCTGACAAAAAGTTAATATCTGAAATACATGAGGAAATCACACAACTCAATAGCAAGAAAACAAATAACCCAATTAAAAAGTTAAACAGTTTTAAGATATAAAACAGATAAGACTGGTACTCTCTTTAGTTGTAGCCAATGAACAGAAACCCCCTGCTATTCCTTCCTCTCTCTCTCCACTATTTTTTTTTTTTTAGACACAGTCTTCCTGTGTTGCCCAGGCTTGTTTCTAATTCAAGGCCTCAAGTGATCTTCCTACCTCGGCCTCATAAGTAGTTGAGATTAAAGGCATGAGTCAATGTACTCAGCTCTATCCACTTCTTTTGATTTCTACCTGGGGCACCCTCACAATCCTCTCTGTGGGACTCAGGACCACACAGAAAACAGCTAGAAGAACATATCTCTTACATTTCCTTTGTATATATACCCACTAGTGGGATTGCTGGATCATATGGTAGTTCTATTTCAATTTTTTGAGGAACCCCCATGCTATTTTCCATAATGGCTGTACTAATTTATATTCCCACCAACAGTGTATAAGAGTTTCCTTTTTTTTGCATCCTTGTCAGCATTTGTTATTTTTTGCTTATTTGATAGTAGCCATTCTATTTGTGGTGAGATAATGTCCCATTGTGGTTTTGATCTGCATTTCCTTGATGATTACTGATGTTGCACATTTTTTCATCTACCTGTTGGCCATTTGTATGTATTCTTTTGAGAAATACCAATTCAGATTTTTTTTGCATTTTTTATTAGGATGATGTGTTTTTTTGTTTTTTTGCTTTTTTTTTTGCTGTTCAGTTGTTTGCATTTCTTATATATTTTGAATATTAACCCCTTGTGAAATGCATAGTTTGCATATATATATATTCTCTCATTCTTTAGGTTGTATTTTCACTCCATTGATTGTTGAAGAGATATATGTGCCAAATGCATATCTTTGTGGAAGAGATATCTTTGTATGTCAAAGAGGTAACTGCATTCCCATGTTTATTGCAGTAGCGTTCACAATAACGAAGACATGGAATCAACCTAAGCATGCATTAACAGATGAATGAACAAAGAAAATGTGGTATTTATACATGATAGAATACTATTCAACCATTAAAAAAAGAATGAAATCCTGTCATTTGTGGCAACATGGATGAATCAGAGGGCATTAAGTGAAATAAATCAGACACAGGACAAATACCACATAATCTCACTCATATGTGGAATCTGAAAAAGTTGATCTCACAGAAGTAGAGGATAGAATGGTGGTTATCAGAGGTTAACCAGTGGGCTGGAAGTGGGGATTGAGAGAGATTCATCAACAGGTACAAAGTAACAGTTAGGAGAAGTAAGTTCTGGCTTTCTATTGCACAGTGGGGTTAATATTGTAGTGTATATTTCAGAATATTAACACTTGATGTGGTGGCTCACACCTGTAATCCCAGCACTTTGGTAGGCCAAGTTGGGTGGATAACCTGAGGTCAGGAGTTTGAGACCAGCCTGGCCAACGTGGTGAAACCCTGTCTGTACTAAAAATACAAAAATTAACAGGGAGTGGTGGTGGGTTTCTGTAATCCCAGATACTCGGGGGGCTGAGGTGGGAGAATCACTTGAACTGGGGAGGTGGAGGTTGCAGTGAGCCAAGATCATGCCACTGCACTCCAGCCTGGGCAACAGAGTGAGACTCCATCTAAAAAAAAAAAAAAATCTATCTATAGTTATATCTGTAGCTAGAAGAGAAAATTTTGAAGGTTCTCACCACAAAGAAATAATAAAAATACATGATATGTATGCTAAACATCGTGATTTAATTTTATTTTTTATTATTTACTTTTGAGATAATCTTGCTCTGTTTTCCAGGCTAGGGTGCAGTGGCACCATCACAGCTAACTGTAGCCCTGACCTCTCCAGCTCAAGTAATCTTCCATGCCTGGCTAAATGTTAAATTTTTCTGTAGCAACAGGGTCTCACTATGATGCCTAAGGTGGTCTCAAACTCCTGGCCTCAAATGATCCTCCCACTCAACCTCCCAATGTGCTGGAATTATAGGAATGAGCCTCTGTACCAAACAAATTTTTTTTTTTTTTTTTTTTGAGACGGAGTCTCGCTCTGTCGCCCAGGCTGGGGTGCAGTGGCCGGATCTCAGCTCACTGCAAGCTCCGCCTCCCCGGGTTTACGCCATTCTCTTGCCTCAGCCTCCTGAGTAGCTGGGACTACAGGCGCCTGCCACCTCGCCCGGCTAGTTTTTTTTGTGTGTTTTTAGTAGAGATGGGGTTTCACCGTGTTAGCCAGGATGGTCTCGATCTCCTGACCTCGTGATCCGCCCGTCTCGGCCTCCCAAAGTGCTGGGATTATAGGCTTGAGGCACCGCGCCCGGCCCAAACAAATTTTTAAGTTTTACACAATGTATACGTGTATTGAAACATCTCATTACATCCCATAAATATGGACAATTAATATATGTTGTTTACAAAGCAAAAGTAAGAAAACAAAAGAACATAACTTGTTCTAGTTTCTAATATCATAATTACAAACTCCCAAGTGTTCTTTAATAGCCTTTATTGGAAATGATGGTAAAATGGACTCCTTTATAAGTTCATTTATCAGAGCTTCTTTTGCAGAATACAACTGTAATTAATACAAGAGGGTATGTTTAAGAAACAGAATATAGTTGTACTAATAGGAGCTTCCAAGAAATGATGCAGCATATAAGTTATATCCATTCCATGTGATACTGATTTGATCAATTCAGCTGATCATTTAAACATTTTCTCATTGTAGATTTATGCCACTTTTGAAAGTTTTTGAAAATCAAATGTATTAGGTATTATTTTATATTTCTTAGTATCCTGCGGCCTTTAAAAAATAATATGATATTAGTACTGAGGAGGAAGGAAAGGCAGAAAAGTGCATTATTTTCTGATCAATTTCTCTGTGGTAAGGAATTCCTCTCTCCTTTCCTCCCTACCTGTCTGCCCTCCTCCCCACATCCCTTGCTTTGGAAAAAGCACTGAGGATAGTGGGAGTGTACATCTATTAACTACCTCAGATTTTCAAAGAGTTCTCCCTACGTATCAGTGCAATAAAACATAGCCATCTGAAGCCTTTCCCACTTCTGTACAGAGTATTCTACATGTCTCTGTAACTTTATAAGTAATTCTATTTAAGATACTGGATATTTTCCATGGAAGCTCTTATTACACAAATTAATTTTTTTTCTAATGAGACTCAACTTTCATAAATTCTTTATTCTTCTAGTTCAGATTATGAAAGACAAAAGCTTTCTTAAAATATCCTGAATCTAGGTCAATAATTCAAAACAAATATTGTCTGAATTTCAGATAAATTCCGTATATTTTGAAGTTTTTTTTTGCTAACATATGCTTATTTTCCTTTCAATTTCATTGTACCTTTGTCAAAAATCAAATGACTATATTTACATACATTTATTACTGCTATTTGTGTTCTTTTCCATTGATTTATGTGTCTGCCTTTTCAGCAATACTACAGTCATGATTACTGTAGTTTTACATTAAGTTCTAAAATTCCTTTAATAACATACTTGGACTAAAGTCCTATCAATTCCTATTAGAGTTAAAATAATCCTTTGTATAACCGATGAAACATGTTAGACTCGGTTTTACACATATAATTTTCAAAATCACCTGGGCTATATCTGGTAAATATCTATCAGTGACAACAAAAGAGTCTGCTGAGATTTTATTAGAATTGTATTGTATTTATAGATCAAAATGGGAGAAATGACTTTAATGCTATTGAATTATCCAGTCCATGAACACGGTATACCTCTGCATTTATTTAGGTCTTTTTGATTTCTTTTATTAGTGCTTTGTGGTTTAACTGTACAGATCCTGCACATATTATGTTAGATGCATGTTTAATTATTTCATTTTTTGGTGCTCTTTTAGATGTCATTGATTTTTAAAGTTTACATTTTAGTAGATCATTACTAATATATAGAAATAGAATTTATATGCATATGTTGATTTTTTACCCACAAACTTGCTAAACTCATTGGTTGTGGGAGCTTTTTTGTAAATCTTTGGGGTGTCTGACAAAGACAATCACTTTATTTGTGAACAAGGACGATTTTATTTCTTCTTTTCTAAATTGTATGTATGCCTTTCATTTGTTTATCTTGTAATGGCCACAGCACAAATAAATGATTTTGCCACAGGCCCAGAGAGCACAGGCCCAGGGACCAGTGCCATCTCCTCCTTCTTGGTTCCAGGCAGCTTGCCAGGGCTAAAACAAATACAGGGGGCCATGTTGTTCTAAAATGGCAGACTAGTCTCTGTCAGCAGGAAATTTGGGCAAGAAGTTTCCCCTAGGGTTGTGAGCATGGAAAATACTGGGTACAATAGCTTTACATATTGTATATAATTTAATCCTCACAGAAACTAAAAGAGGAAGAAAATTGAATAGAAATGATGAGACAAGGCAGCCTTGCCTTTGTCGGATCTTAGAGGGGAAAAGGAATCAGTCTTTCATTACTATGTATGATTTTAGCTTCGGTTTTCTGACATGGTAAATTTATTCTGATAAGTTGATAGTGTTTTCTTCTATTTTTAGTTTCCCCAGTTTGTGCTCTGAATGAGTATCTTTTTTTCCATTTTTTTTGGTATCTATTGGCATTATCATTTTTTTCTTAAGTGTGTTAATATGAGTTACACTGATTTTTTAATGTAGAGCTAGGTTACATTCCTGGGACAAAACCCACTTAGATGTGATGCATTATCCTTTTGATGTTTTGCTGGATTTGATTTGTTAATATTTTGTTGACAGTCTTTACAGTTATATTCATGAAGGATATGGTCTCTAGTTTTCTTACAATAACCTTTTTGCCTAATTTTGGTATTATGTAAATGCTAGTCTTATGAAAATGAACTGGGAAGTTTTTCTTTCCTCTATTTTTTGAAAGGATTTTGAGGAATCAATAGTATTTATTCATGAAATGGTAGAATTTGCCATAAAAATCACCTGAGCTTTCAGTTACCTGTTTTGGAGCTTTATAATTAAGAATTCAATTTCAATCACATATAAAGAACTATTGATATAATCTGTTCTTCTTAAGTGAGATTTCATAGGTAGTGTCTTTTGAAAATTTGTTCATTTTATCTAAGTGGTCAAATTTATGGGCACAGAGTTTTTCATAGTATTTCCTTCTTTTTCTTTTAATGTTTGTGGGGTCTTATAGTAATATGTCCTCATTCTTTCATAACATTGATAATTTTTGTCTTCTATGTTTTCCACATCAGTCTGACAAAATGCTTATCAATTTTATTCATCATTACAAAATCAGTTTTAGTTTTCGTTTGCATTGATTTTCTCTATTGTATTTTCTGTGTTTAATTTTACTGATTTTTGCTTCATTTTCTTCCTTCTGATTACTGTAGCTTTAACTTTATCTTCCTTTTCTAATTTCTTGCAGTAGAACCGATTTTTTAAAAATCTTTATTTTATAAATTAAACTTTAAATAAGAGAAATCTCTCTCAAGCCACTGCTTTAGCTACAATCCTACATATATTGACATATCTTATTTATTTATTTATTTTTTTTATTATACTTTAAGTTCTAGGGTACATGTGCATAACGTGCAGGTTTGAATCAACCCAAATGTCCATCTGTGACAGACTATTAAGACAAATGTCGGCAGCACTATAGCACCATGAACACTGGCAGCCATAAAAAAAGGCATGAGTTCTGCGTCCTTTGCTAGGCGACACGTGGATTCGCACGCTTGGAAATCCATCATTCTTAGCCAAGGGACTATCACAAGAACCAGAAAACCAAAACAACCGCATGTTCTCACTCCATAGGCTGGGAACCTGAACAAACTGAGAAGTGCAACTTGGACTCGGGAGAGGGGAACATCACGCACTGGGGACTATCATGGCGGAGGGGGGAACCGGGGGGCCAGGGGGCGAGGAAGGGGAGGGCTTTGCATTGGGGAGTTATAGCAGAGACATAAATGATGAATTGATGGGTGCTGACGAGTTGATGGGTGCAGCACACCAACATGACATATTGACATATCTTTAAGATTTTTTATTTATCTCAAATATTTTAAAATTTTCCTTTAGAATTTCTCTTTGAAATATGCTTCCTTCTTCATAATTTTACCAGATAACTTTCTGTTATCAATCTCTGGTTTAATTCCACTATGGTACAAGACCATACTTGGTATGGTTTCTATTATTTTAAATATTTTTGTAGTTTATTTTGTGGTTTAGATAGGGTCTATCTTGGTTATATTTTCATGTGCACTTCAGAAGGCAGTGTATTCTGTCCCCTCTGCCCCACAATGACATCTCCACGGACTCTTTTCAGTCTTTTATATGTGAACCTGGTGGGATTTGTTGCAAGAAGGTTTGGATTCTGCCAATGTCTACAGCCCGCGATAGTTCCCATAGTTCCCTGTCCTGCACTCCCATATTCACCTTTCACCCATTTGTCAACTATTCTTGCTGACCTCTTCTTACCAGTATCAGGTGGTATCTACCTCTAGTGAGCAAGTGCACAAATCAATTTCGCTTATTTGTCCTTAACCTTTTGGATCAGTTGGGTGCTCTGCCAACTGACTTTTTAAAAGTCATGCATTTACAGTTGGTCTGACTCTTTTTGTTTTGTCTTAAATGTGGGGAGTGATCCTCCTTCCAATACTTTGCAACCCGTGGCAGAAAGTCTTGTGATTAAGTTCTTTGTCTGAAATAAAAAGTAAGTCCCTTACTGCCTACCCCTATAATGTAATTGGCTACTGAGTATCTTTACAAAACAAACTCCACGTGATTTCCAATGATAATGAAGACATGAGATACCACCAATTTGTATGTAGTTGAAAATTTTATATTTGTATATAGTGTTTACAAAATAAAATTATAATCCTAAGGGATGCAAAAATAATGGAATGTAGAAATTATACACTTCATTAATAACTAAAACCAGTCTATCATTTGTTATGTTTTTGGTAACTGCATAGCCAAAATTCTATTAAGTGGATCAAGAAACAATAAAATAAATGAACACGGATTATAGTAAAATGTCATTGTTGAACCATAAAGAAATAAAGCTATGGATGCTGAATCTAAATAGAAAACAGAACAAATAATTGCCTGCTTTCATCTACCATATGACATCTGGGAGCAGCAAGCCTCTTGGAGAATCTCAAGTCACATTTTAACAACAGTGACCCACAAAATTTGGCTTCATATTTCACATATTTAACTGTAAGGCATTATAACATGGTTATTAGAAGAGAACAGATTTTTGGAATCAGACAGATTGAACTCCAATTTCTACTTTCTACTCCATCAGTTAACCAAAGGTGACTTCAAAGATACTAAGAGTTAGACTTCTCAAGAAAATTGACTTATATTAAAATATTTCCTGATTGTGTCTAGTTAACATGAAAATTAGCAGTCTAATTAGCTAAAACTACTAATGTATACCAAGAGCAAAGAAACAACCATTGTAATCATGAACTTGTAATTCATTTTGGTTAGATTTGGAGGTCCAACAGCATCTTTCTTTGTCATGACATCTTTACTTAGTGGGGGGAAAAAAAGTGGCTTTATAAACCAGATGCAATTGGGTTCTAATCCCAACCGTGCACTTATTAGAAGAGCAAACTTTTATAAATCACTGAACCACTATGAGGTACAGTTTCTGTACTTTTAAAATGAAAATTTAAAATGTCTTTCTCTCAGGACTATCACAAATAATGCATATAAAATGCCTAAATTTTTATTACATTTATCTTCGTCATTATTTCCTTCACCTCCAATATCATAGATCTTGCTGATATCAGGTTCAAGATTTAATTCCAAATCTAATTGCAAATGCTTGCCTTTCCCAAGATAAGAAGTATTAGCATTCCTTAATGAATTTCCGTATTTAAACTCCATAATTAAGAGTACTCGAGATAAAAGCTTTACAATTGTGATAACACAATAGTGCCCTGGTTTTTTTAAAATAGTTTTTTAAAACTGTAGTTTTTTAAAAGTTATTTCTAAACTGAATTTTACATAACAATTTTAGTTTTGCAAAATGAGGCAAACAGGAATAAATTTGATTTCAGGTACACTGATGCTGCTATTATCGAATATGAAGTGATTATATAGCCAAATAAATATTAATATTACATGATATCTCAAATTTAGATATTCTTTGTATTCTTTATATTACTTGGAACCTTTGATGATGTTAATGGTTATCTACTTATCTTTTATTGATTTGCTCTAATAATGTCCTCATGAAAAGCTTAGGGATTTCTTTCAAAACTATATAGTGCATTTCTATTATAAGAACTGAAAAAATAATTCATTTGGGTCTAACTTTGTACTAAGTTTTATAGAGAATCCCACATAAATCAATTACTCTTACCTTCATAAACAACATAATGAATGTAAGGAATACTTATTAGAAAGACATTTTACTTGGATTGGTATGTTACTATCTGCCATGACACTTTCTAATATAAGGTCAGCTAACCAAAGCAAACCAAACAAAACAACTGTTGATGAATGACAAGAGCAAAAAAACCTTTAAATGTCTATTTTTTTCGAAATCTCTGGCATCATGCAAGAAAATTATAAAATACTATACATTGATTTAATTACGAATAGAGGAATCTATAGAAAAATGTTCTTGACTTATTACAGTTCCACATATAACCAAAATAAGTTGGTAGCAAATATTCTCAGTAGATATTTCTTTGCCTTTGGTTTTCAGCATAGGCTTGAGCCAACTCAATTTTATTTTTCCCATTCTGTTTTATAATAACCACAAAATGTCTCCATTTCTAATTCCATCTGCCACTGGCCATTGAGTGGGCTCTTGGTTCCTCCAGGCAGGCTTTCTGTGTAGCCTACAGTTTAAATGTCAAAGGACTGTGGGGTAAGTGTTGGGGAAAACTGACTGTGAATTACATGTGAATTCTGATCTCCAGCATTTATACAATGTTTCACTCTCCAGAGTGTCTCTTGTTTTCCACCCTGACTGTATCTCAACTTTTCAATGTTTAGTTAGGTTTGTTTTTTCCATGCAGGATACTGTTACAGCATAAACTCAGTGAGTTGTGGATCTCTTAACTTTTTAGAGACTATTCTTTTATTTTAACAATGAGTAGAAGCATTTTCCATATTGTCACTCTAATTTTAGGATACCTACAGCAGCTCACATAGGTTTCCTAAAGTAATTTACCTCTGGTATACTATAACATAAGCATGAGAGATGATAGGTTAAGAAAAAAATAATATTAGTTGAAGCCAAACACATAGTTCTGATTCCAGTTCTAATCAACTTCGCTTCAGCCAAGAAACTGGTCATTTACACATCTCAATACATAAATTTGCAATCAGAAGCTTCCTTTCCATTATTATTTAATAATTATTAGAGCAATGGCAAAGTTAGATGTTTTTAAGCCAACATTTCTATGTGACAATATATGAAAATTAATATTTCATGAACATTTACTTAAATTTTTACATCAGAAAGGATGTCATCTGACCCTTGGCTGACCTATAAATAGAAAACCAAGAAAAATGTCATAAAAAAGAAACAACAAAGAGAGTTAGGTGAAATTTAGAATTATATGCTATTGTCTTAAATTATTAAATATTATCTTACAAAAAATATCTTTAATAGTGACTTTTGGAGTTTAATGTGTCACTCCTCCCTAACCAGCTAAACACAATCATTGTCATCTAGACAATTGACAATGTATTCATCTGTCCATCCTTCTACTCATCAATCTAACCATTCCCCTTCACCGATGATCAGCTTGCACAGTTCCTTAGCTAAAGCTGAGGGGGATTCGGATGTCACTAACACAATATTGATAGATTTACCATCAAATTTAGTAAAGGGATCTTCTTTACTGCCTAAGGGTGTGGGCTTTAAGTTAAAAAGATCTAAATCCAAATCCTATTTCTGCTATGCACAAGCTATGTGTTATCTGTGCTTTGCTTAACCTCCCTTTGCCTAAGTTACTTATTTGTTAAATGGAGATTGTGAAATCTACATTTGAAGGTTGCAGGATGCTTAAATGAGATTATCATGCAGCCTGTATATCGCCCTCAGAAACAGTAACTATCATTACTATTCTGGAGATGCTGAGAAGAACAATCACAAGCAAGTGCTAAGGAAAACATTAAATATTATTGAAAGAAAGAAGCATTCAATAAAGTATAGTGACCAAAAAATAAGCAAGAGAAGAGGCTTATTTTTTCTTAAAGGTAATATCAAGTGCTAAAAAAAATTGAGGAAGCTTAATATTTTTGTCTGTTAGTTCTTCCGAACTATGAATCTGTGAGAAGGTATGATTATATTGAGTTCTTTCTTTTATTTAATGCCACTCATACCTACAAGCAATGACATAAATAAGCCACACAAGTAGGAGATACCTATATATATAAAGATATTCACCTGTGCTTTGCCACACACAGTGATATGGTTTGGATCTCTGTCTCCATCTGTATTAGTCAGGGTTCCCTAGAGGGACATAACTAATAAGGAGAGATATAGATATAGATATAGATATAGATATAGATATAGATATAGATAGATATATAGATATGAAGGGGAGTTTATTAAGTATTAACTCACACAATCACAAGGTCCAACAATAGGCCATCTGCAAACTGAGGAGCAAGGAGACCCAGTCCAAGTCCTAAAACTGAAGAACATGGAGTCTGATGTTTGAGGTCAGGAAGGATCCAACACGGGAAAAAGATGTAATCTGGGAGGCTAGGCCAGTCTAGTAGTTTCACGTTTTTCTGCCTGCTTTATATCCTAGCTACACTGGCAGTTAATTAGATGGTGGCCACTCAGATTAAGGGTAGGTCTGCCTTTCTCAGCCCACTGACTCAAATGTTAATCTCCTTTGGCAACACCCTCACAGACGCACCCAGGATCAATACTTTGCCTCCTTCGACGCAATCAAATTGACACTCAATATTAACCATCACAGCATCCAAACCTCCTGTGAAATTATAATCCCCGGTGTTGGAGGTGGAGCCTGGCAGGAGGTGATTGGATGATGAGGATGGTTTCTCATAGTTTAACACCATTGCCCTTGGTGCTGTCCTCACAATAGTGAGTTCTCCTGTGAGATTTGGTTGTTTAAAAATGTGTTGTACTTCCCTGCCGTCTCTTTTGCTCCTGCTCCCACCATGTAAACCAGTTTACGCCCCCCTTTGCCTTCTGCCATGATTGGGAGCCTCCTGGAGACCTCCCCAGAAGCAGATGCTGCCATGCTTCCTGTACAGCCTGCAGAACCATGATGCAATTAAACTTCTTTCTTTGATAACTTATCCAGTCTCAAGTATTTCTTTATAGCAGTGCAAGAACAGACTGACACACACACACACACATAAACCCACAAACAAAATCTGGAAAATTGCAATATATTTTAATGTTAATTTAGAAAAGTTTGAGAACCTTCAAGTGAAGAACTGCTTTAAACCATTAGCTAGTGTTCTTGTACCTGATGGAAATGAAATGTTCAATTACTTCCTTTACTTTCTGGGTAGCAAATAACGGCGTTTATTTGTATAGGATCCTCATATTATATATAAAGGAACTACAAAATAAGAACAAAACTATAAAGAAAGTAGAGAAATCAGTTAGAATGAAATCTTAGAAGGCAACCATCATGTCTCCTACCACAATGCGTTCTGTTAAAGTTGTATATTCAAACCAATGAAGATCAGTGGAGATATTGCCTTAAAGTTTCTTATATAATTTTCTCGAGCCATTGTTTAAAAGTGAAAAGCCTCAGACTAAGGAAGACATTTGGTTCAAATGGTTTCTATTTGAAATGGAAAGTGTTTGTAGAATCTAGAGTCAAAGAAATCTGGGGATTCAAAGTACAGCTGACCTGAGACAATGCAGATAAACAACTTTATCGCTTTCAGTCCATGAGGGGTAAGAGAGTGGGTTTGAGAAAAGCACATGTTTACTGGGCTTGTATCTGACTCTACTATTTATTAGATGCCTGGCCTGGGACACATAATTGAACCCTTCTGACTTAGAGTTTCCTAATACGATGTGAATAGCTGCTAAATTTGTCAACATGTTAGCAACTGTAACAAATAAACCTCAATACTTCAACATCTTAATGCAATAGTTTATATTTCTCTCTCATCCAGCAGGTGATTCTGCGGACAGGCAGGCTCCTTGGATCTTGTGGCTCCACTAACACTCAGGGTCTCTGCATCTAGCCGGTGGGAGGAGAAAGAAGGAATGATGACAGTAGCCTCCATTCTTAAGAGCTTTGGCCCAGATGTGATGCATGCCACTTCTCTAATTCTGTTTGTGACACATTGTCACATTGTCACATATTACACCTAGAAGCAAGGAGGCCAGGAAAAGGAGTCCTTTTCTGTGCACTCACTTCCCAGCCACAGTTTTCTGCTATGGACTTGGGCACATGAACAGTGACAGATGGCTAGCCATTTTTCAATTCTTGCTTTTTATGGTTGATGAGAGGGTTGCAGAGCACACATGTAAGGAAACCAGCACAACATTTGCCACTCTGGGAGCAATCAACAAATGACAGCTGCTAATTAGGGAGACTAACTCCTCCAAGTTTGCCTGAGATTTTCTTTTGCATTAGCATGGAAGATCCTATGTCCCAGTAATTCCTAGAGTTCCAACCAAACCAGGATGGTTTGTCTAGGACTCTCCTTGCCTTAAAACCGAAAGTCCACAATTCTGAAAACCTCCTCAGTTCCTCACAAACTGGAACACTTGGTCATCCTACTACTACTGTTAATATTATTATCATCATCTTGAATAAAAGGGAACATTTTTACTTGTGTTCTCAAGTGTGTGTGTGTGTGTGTGTGTGTGTGTGTGTAAAGTAATAACTGCTTTGCTGATTTGAATGAAATGCAATACAGAAAAAAACCCGCTACAAAATTTTCTAACATTTTGAAAATGATTTACTGCAGATGACCCAAAGAGACATTTGAGATGTTTGTGACAATGATAACTGTCTTGAAATGCACAAATGCAGGCATGTGCAAGTGTTTCAGATATATTTTGAGTGATTCCAGAAGGCTGAAATGAGACCTATGGGTGGAAGATATGACAGGTAGATGATAGCTCAATATAAAGGAATTTTCTTTAAAAAAGGGTCTGTTCAGAAGACAGACTAATTCAGCAATCCCCAAGGCAGAAGTTGAATGCAAAACACATGCTGTATCCATATCCCAAAAGACCTACAATATTATTTAATGTGCTTTATATGCAACATCATTCTGGCCCCTTATCGTGGTTCTCAGGCAAAATAGATACTGAGGAGACATTTTAGCAAAAGCTATAAAGTAGGCACATATTCCCCCCTTATATTTCCTGATCTCTGTGAGCTTTATATTTTAATCTTGAATCTTTGTTATTATCTATTTTTCTGTTTCTAATGTCACACAATGTTACCCTCTGGGAGCAGAGCCAATCTGAGAACTCCCTGCTGCTTAAACCAATCAACTGGTGATTTTTTTTTTTCATCTCTATGCTGCTCCAAGTTGGAAGAGCAACAGAATTATATGCTTGGGCTGAAAAATTAATACAAGTCAGAGCCCTTAGAATGGTAATCTTCTAAATCTACGGAATCTATAAAACTGACTACCCGAAAGAGGCTGGTTGGAATATCATTTTACCAACAGACTCCTTTGATCTTTCCTTCCCAAAGACATTTTTCCCCATGTACTCTAAGGGAGAATATGATACAACTAAAGTAGATGTTCTCTTAAGACCCTGATTATGTGTCAAGCTCTGTGCAGCTAGAATTCTACCTTTCTTCTATAAGTTTAGTATGTGATTAATAAATACTAATGATCATTTTAAGTGGCCAGAGGGAGAGATGACGATAAGATTTGGAAAAGAGGGAATGAATCATTTACTGAAAATGGATCTATTAGTAATCCTGTATAATTGAGATGTAGAGGTCTGTGCTTTTGAAATGATACTGTGTCTAAGCTTGGGCTGCTATAATGAAATGCCATAGCCTGGGTGGCTTAAACAGCTGACATTTATTTCTCACTGTTCTGAAGACGGGAAAGTTTGTGATCAAGGTACCAGGGAGAGCCCTTTTCTGGCTTGCAGATAGCTGCCCTGTGTCCTCACATGGCAGAGAGACAGCACCAGCTCTAGTTTACCTTCCTCTTCTCATAAAAACAAGAATTCCACCATGGGGTCCCCATACGCAGGACTGCATGTAAACTAATTTCCTTCCAAAGGTCCTATCTCCAAATATCAGCGCATGGGACTTACAGCTCCAACATATGAATTTGGGGGGACACAAACATTCAGTCTATAATAGAACCCCTTACACAGGCCAACAGGGATGCCTCTAACTTGCGACATTGGTGAATTTCCATCAATTATCCAACATATCCATTTGGTGCATCTACTATGGGAAGGGCAATGTGCTTTCTATGCTAGGCTCACTCAAGGAGAAATCATGGAAGACTCTGTGTCAGAAGATAGTCCAGAGGCTTTCTTACTGAGAAAGACATCCTCCACATGTAGGATCTTATTATCCTCTACAAAAGTGTGTGATATTTTCTTTCCTGCTATTGCTATCTCATTGTGGTATTTTCCCATCAATACATTAAATGCCCTCTTGTGTTCCCAAGAAGACAGTACTCAGTGCATTTTTTGATAAATGAATGAATGTTGGATAAATGATGTAACCTCTAAGGAAGAAAGATAAATAATTAGCATTCAAATCGAGAAAATGTGGGTAATTGTTCAAAAAATCAGAGAGCCGTTAAATTTTACTTGGCTCACAAAATATGAATTCATCTTATGACAGCAGAGTTTATATTTTCTAGTTGTCTCTTCATCCTTTCTACTTTTCAGAGCACAAAGGCAGCACAATATCATTTCTTCAGTACGTTCAATTTGCATATTAGTGAAAATTGGGAAAGACTGGATTGTACTAAATATTTTTAGGATAGAAATGACAAATTCTTGCCGGGAAGGTACATGTCTTATTGGGGAAATAGGGTAGACCCCATGGAAACGTATGAAAGTTCTAACCCTTGCCATAGCATCTTAAACTCTCTGAGCCTCAAAAATCTTTAACTGTAAATGGGGTGATTATTACACCCAAGTCATTTACATCCCTTTATATTTTGGTACTTTATTTGTATTCATATTAACAAAAGCTAAAAGAGCATTTATTTGTGTAGAATGAAAAGTCTAACGAAGTACTGGCTTCAGGCACAGCTGTGTCCAGGAGTTCAAACAATGTTACAAAGATTACCTCTCTCTCATGACTCAATTTTAGCTATTTTTAGAGTGTACAACCAACAGATGTAGGCTCATCTTATCTTTTCAATCATCAGGTTTTTTTCTGACACACCATCTTTTTTTATCTAGTACCATCAAAACACCTAGAACGAGTCACATTGGCTTTGTTTGAGGCACTTAAACAATCCCTATGGTTGATTGGCCACACATGGTTTATTTGCTCAACTCTAGAGATTAAGGGTCAGGACAGGATCGATTTAGACACATTTCGACTAAGTGTGGCAAGAAATATTTTCCCAAAAATAAATAGAAAAGAAGTAATGAATTCTGGGCAGATATTCACTACACACACACACACACACACACACACACACACACACACACACACATCTATCTGCTATTATAATCTGGCTGGCATATTTGAAAGTAACTATATTTTAGAGGCAATTTTCAAAATTAACATCAGACAATCCCTTTGGGTTATTACAGATCCGTAGAGTTTGATTTTTAAGCTACTATCATTAGCAACATAACAGTAAGGGCACTTGTCATAAAATATTTGGTCTATATAAATGTAATATAAGATAACTAGACGAATTTAAAAAATGAAAGCAATGATAGTCAACATCCTGTGTAATTATGTTTCTCTTGCTGACTTTCACATTCTATTGAATTTTTCCTCTTGAAGATCTTTATGCTTCAAATATTAGATTAACACAGGTTTAACGCAATTTATTTTTATCCCAAGAGTCTACGCATTTTCTCTTTTCAAGTAAGAACGTTTTAAAATACTAGATTTCAGCTAAATTATAAATTACAAATTCTAATAAATTATCACTTTAAAATTAGGTTTTACTAAATCTAAGTATGAATACTTTTTTAATCTTATGAAAATTATGCTGAAAATATGACTGTCAAAGAAATGCAATGAAGATTAAAAGCATTAAATAATAAATCACTCCTCAAAATTAAAATATGGGTTGATTTGTTTTTTAACCTTCTACCTGGGTTCCCTCTACTTATTACATTCCCCTTATACTTAAATAAACTTGAAGAAAATGAGAATATATTTACAACTGACAATGTTTTAAAATGTTATTTCAAATAATAGTTTTAAGAAAACTAAACATTAGTTAAAACCAGGTTAAGTCGCCTTCATTGTAGACAAAATGCCACCAAATGTCAAGCATATGTTAATAGATATATAGTTACAACTATAGTTTGGTAACGCGATTGCCATATATATTTTAATGTTATGGGCAGTGATATGGAGACCTTCAGAGGATAATTATACACATTAAATTCACTATTCAGCACAAGATACTTTGCTGCAGCCTAAACATCACTGTGAGAAAGTATATTTTCTGCTACATCTTTGAGATATTTATTGTCAATCATTAGTACTATTAGGAAATTGGTCAGGCGCTGTGGCTCACGCCTGTAACACCAGCACTTTGGGAGGCCGAGGTGGACAGATCACTTGAGGTCAGGAGTTTTGAGACCATCCTGGCCAACATGGTGAAACCCTGCCTTTACTAAAAAGAAAAATTAGCCGGGCGTGATGGTGGAAGCCTGTAATCCCAGCTACTTGGGAGGCTGAGGCAGGAGAATCACTTGGACCCGGGAGGCGGAGGTTGCAGTGAGCCGAGATCGCGCCACTGCCCTCCAGTCTGGGCGGGAGAGCAAGACTCTGTCTCAGAAAGGAAAATTTAATAATGTGGGTTTTCTTTAAAGTAGTCATGCAAGGAAAGATAAGGAGGAGATGTCAAGTTATGCTTACCCTATTTCACTTCATTTTCATTTTACCCCTAAGTTAGGCTTTTCTCATTGGAAGAACTGAGACATTCATAATTGCAAGTATCCCTTCATAGTTCAGCAGAGATATCCTCATTCCTTTTCTTTCTCTTACTCTTTCATTCTTTGTGCCTTATCACAATATCCAGGTATCTCAGAACACAGTGCTTTGAATGCTTTAACCTGGTTATTGACACAATGACATCACAATATAATGCCTGTGCATTCCAGAAAACAGAAATGGCCATCTTTTTCATTTGTACACAGTATCTGAAATACATGCATGTTAAATTAAATTATACCTTAAAGAAAACTCTAAGACAAAAGCAAGATAGAAACATTGCAAGTGTTTTAAAACACATTAAATTTAGTCACAAATGGAAAGTTTTGGATGCCTATGTTTCTGCTAGCAGAAACATTTTTATAGGAATATGACTATATTCACCCACAAATAAAGGAAAACGTCATAAAATGTCGCTTACTAAAATTAGTTTGCTGTGAACCATCTTTCAGATAAATTCAGTTACAATTTAAATATCTGTGGTTTGAAACATACATTAGAAAGATATTACCTTTGTTTTTGAACTGGTATTTTTTGTTGTTGTTGTTACTTCTAACAGTTGTGAATGTATATGGTTAAAAACGTTCAATGCTGCAGAGGGCTTAAAATGAGAACAAATAGTCTCTCATCATAGTTCTCCTCACCTACAATATTCTCCTTCAAATAAAATACAAACATTTTGACTGTTTGGTTTTAGATTCTTCCTGCAGTTGCCTGCAAAAGTCTAAATTGTATGCTTATATCGCCGTGTCTACATGTACACGCAAGGTGTCATGTAAAGTTTTCTGCTATGGTAGCTGAAAGTTTAGTTCACATATTCCAACACTATCTCTATCTTCCTTCTCAATTTATTTACACATCACTTTTTAGTTCCTGCCTGGAACTTTAAACAACATTCTTAAAACTCAATTTTTTGCTCCATCAGCCTACACAGAGTTATGCTTTCACTCTGACATTTTGAAAGATAATATAAGCACTCTCAGCCCACCCCCCAACCCGCCTCTGCTTACCACCTATGTTTCAACTTTTATCTGTGTCTTTAGGTTTATGTTGTCTGGATTTAAATTTTATATTCCTGTCTGAGATGTGGTTATGTGTTCTGCATTTGGCCATAATTATTGATTCCAGAAGATGAAAACCACTAAAACTACTCATAACACTCTGTTTAGGAAAATATTTTTATAGGAATATGACTATATATTTACCCACAAATAAAGGAAAACTTCATAAAGTATAACTTGCTAAAATTAGTTTGCTGTGATTCATCTTTCAGATAAATTCAGTCACGATTTAAATTTTCTTGGTTTGAAACATATATGAAAAAAGAGATTACTTATGTTATCCATAGCATAGATATTTAGGACCCTGGGACTGCATTTCCTTCTCTGTTGCCATAATGTCCTATTTTTTATTGTTGGTGGTATTTTTATTGTTGTTCTTATTTAATAAACTTTTTTAGAGCAGTTTTACATTCACAGAAAAATTGAGCGGACGGTACAGAGATTTCCCTTATACTCCCTACTCCCACAGATACCTAGCCTTCCTTATTATCAACATCCCACATCAGAGTGATACATTTGTTACAATTAATGAACATTTACACATCATTATCATCAGGGGTTACAGCACACATTAGTGTTCATGTTTGCTGCTTTAGATTTTATTGGTTTGAAAAAACGTATAATGACACACGTATACCATTCTAACATCATACAGAATAGTTTCACTGCTCTAAAAATCCTCTGTGCTTCACCTATTTATCTCTGCCACCCTCTGGCCCCTGGCAACCACTGGTCTTTTAGCTGCCTCCATAGTTTTGCCTCTTGCACAATGTTATATATTTGGAATCCTACAGTATGCAGCCTTTTAATATTGGCTAAGATCTTTTACTTAGTAATATGTATTTATTTTCCTCCTTGTTTTTTTCCTGGCTTGATAGTTCATTTCTTAGTGCTCAGTAATATTTCACTATCTGGATGTACCACAGTTTATTTACTCATTCACCTATCGAAGGACATCTTGATTGCTATGTCCTAATTTTTAAATGTCTTCATGTTCTGAAGTTTAAATGACTTAATAGAGTGAAGTTCTAAGTTATTCAACATTTTTTGCACTCCACCAAATCCTGATTGTGTTCTCAAAGTTTACCAAGTTCTCCGTCTTACTATTGATTCTCCTTTTTCACGGGGGCCTTTGTCTTAGAAGGCTTTATGCTTCTACTGTTTACTTTTGAGCAGCATTACAGCTTTCTTCATGAAAATCCCCCTTGGTGCTCTTCTGTGCTTTCTGGATTTCAAAGTTTCCTGGTTCTTGAGTTAACCTTTCGTCTTACTGAAACACATCTACCAAAACTTCCAAACAAAAATAAGTGTCTGTAATGTACTTTGAGTCCTTGCATACTGGAAATATCTTTTTTTTGTCCTCACATTTGAATGACAGTTGGTTAGGTATAGAATTTAAGTTTGATAATAATATCCTTTTGACATTTTGAAGTAGTGGACCTCGCAGTTTTTACAAGCCCATAGTGCTGTTGATGGGAATCTCGTCCTATTTGAAAGTTCACAATAATAATGTGTTCAAGCAAAAGTCTTTATTCATTCAGTATGTTTGTTTGTTTGTAGAGGCAGAGTGCACCCAGGCTGGAGTGCCGTGGCATGATCACAGCGATCATAGCTCACTACAGCCTTGACTTCCTGGGCACAAAGGAACTTCCTGCCTCAGCCTTGCAAGTAGCTGGGACTATAGGCTTCCCCATGGTCAACATCCTGCACCACCACATCCAGCTAATTTTTTTTTATTATTATTTTTTCTAGAGACAAGCCCTCACTATGTTGCCCAAGGTGGTCTTGAACTTCTGGCAATCTTTCCCTCTCGGCCACCCAGAATGCTGAGATTACAGGTGTGAGCCACCTTGCCTGCCCTTTCTTCAATGTTATTAGGCATATCAATTTGAAATCTCTTCTTATTGAACACTTCTATTATTTTCCTTACTTTTGCCTCCTCTGCTGATTTCATTCTCCCTCTGGAACCCCAAGTAATCAGATATGGTATTTCATTTTCTGGTTCAATCCTCTATTTTCATTTTCATTTTCATTTGTCTTTTGTTCTACTTCTTAGGTAATTTCTTCAATTTGTATTATTTTATATTCCAATCTATATTTTGAATCATATTTTAAATTCCAAGACTTTCCTTGTTAGCTGTTTCTATTTTATTCTTCTTGGAATTTTGGGATGAAATCTACATATTAATCTATCCAAATAATAATCAGAGGTGATTTTAATTGTTTGTTCATTTTATAGTCTTTACGTGCCATTTATTATCTCTGTTTAGTTCTTGGTTAGTTTTTTGTTTATTTCTTTGATTTTTTTTTTGGTTGTTGGAGTTGTGTGCTTCTTAAAACCAAGGAAATTTAAATTATCTGTTTGTACATATCTGAGAATGAAGCAAAAAAAGAATGAAGGGAGAAAAAGAAGGTCAAGCTGGTTATTTAGTTAATAAGTGACCCTGTAGGGATAAGAGAAACCATATGGGGAAGTTGTATTACCTAGTAATCAAAACTAAGCTCTTGATTCAGAATGGTAGGGTTCAAATAGGGGATCCAGTACTTAACAGTTGTGTGATTTTGGACAATGTGTTTTCCCTCTCTGAGCCTTAGTTTCTTGATTTACAAAATATAATATTTATGTCATTATTGTGAATATTAATTTATATAAGATATCTAAGTGATGTTAGTGACAAAACACATGTCACTAAGACAGTGTCTGGCCCTGTGAGAAAATATTCTGAATAAAATCCAAAGGTAGCCAGTCACCTCTTAAAAGGAAAAAAAATTAATTGTTGCAATAAAAGTGACATTGATTTTCCAATATAAGATTTTTCTAATCAACTGCCTATTTATAAAATATTAAGCAAAAGAAATAAATGTTATAGATGTAAATTAGTAAAATTATAATATTGACTTTTTTCTTAATTAGACCTTAGCGTCACATCTGTTAATTAAATCCAGAAACCCATTTTTTAAATTTTGTTTTTCTGTTTTGATATTGTTATGAGATTAAAGTGTCAATACACATGCAATCAGTATTCTTTCCAAAACTGTAAGTCAGAAATAAACCAAGGTTAAGAATATTCAGTAAGTGAGATCACACAATTAAAACAAAAACAGAAAACCTTAGGAAAACTGGATGATAGTTTTTTCTTTTTTTTAATTTAAAAATTTTTTTTTTAATTTTAGACAGAATCTCACTCTGTCACCCCAGGCTGGAGTAATAGCGTGATCTCAGCTCCCACAACCTCTGCCTCCCAGGTTCAAGTGATTCTTCTGCCTCAGCCTCCCAAGTAGCTGGGATTACAGGCACCTGCCACCAATTTTTGTCCTTTTTTTTTTTTTTTTTTTTTTTTTTTTTTTTTTTTTTTTTTTTTTTTTGCTAATTTTTGTATTTTTAGCAGAGACGAGATTTCACCTGTTGGCCAGGCTGGTCTCGAACTCCTGACCTCAGGTGATCCATCCTCCTTGGCCTCCCAAAGTGCTGGGATTACAGGTGTGAGCCATCGCGCCTGGCTTGGATGCTCATTTTCTATGCAATCACAAGCATCACCTGGGGACTATGAGAAACATTGTGTGGTGTGAAGAAGCTGGAGCGCATACTCAGAGAACTTGGGTTGTTTCCTTTCTCACTCCTGTTTCCAGTATCTATGTCACACTCAAAACCTGAGCTTCGCCTCATTTATAAATTATGTTCAAATGCTCCAACAACTTGATAATTATAGAATCATTTATCCATAAATTAAAAGCTTGCTCTTGTAGCATCTTTAATTGAATATGCAAATTGAAAATCTATTTCAATATCTTAAAAATCTCATCCTGTGTGATTCTAAGTGAGATTTCTTAATATAACTTTATATTTTTAAAACCTATCCAATACTGGAAACTTCTTCATCAAGTTCTCTAATATGAACTTTTAAAATCTGCCCTAGAGAGAAGTGGTAGATGCCTTTCTACATGTCCTTCTAGGAAAGATTGGGAAGTTGCTTCTACAGTTTTTCTAATTAATGTAGAAACAGTTTTATTAATCAAAGTTACAGTAAGTTTAAGAGTATCCTTTTATTATCTTCATAGAAAAGTGACTTCCAGAGTTCTGTTCAATTCAGTCTCTCTAGAGTTAAATATGCTTTAAGGAATATTAACTACAGTGATAGTCAAGTAAATCATGAATAACTAAAAAGATTTGTCTTCCTGTCGGTTTCAGTCAGTTGAATGCATTGAGCATGGTAAATTTAAAGAGTTTAAAATAGTAAACTATGCTAATCAGAAAAATAGTTTTAGGTGTTTATACATGGATAGAAATTTGTGTTTGACACGCCATTATTGAAAAAGGCAATTGTGCCATGTTACAGACAAAGGATTATTAATGAAGCTTTGGGATTTAGTCAGGGACCAGTTAGTTGAATGGATTGGAGCTGTTTCCTACAATGGAATGTTGACTGTGATTTTACATTTCTAGAAAGCCTCCTGTTCTGTTTCTATTGTTTGTTTCTTTCTATCTTCAGTTTCAATATCACTTTCTCCAGAATCTTCCTTGACCAGCTGTCATTTCCTTACCACCTTTATTTTCTTTGAAGCATTATAGTGATCAACTCTTATGTTATTTGTTTCCTCATTTATTTACTGTCTATCTCTTATAAGAATGCAAGTTCCATGAGTTAAGGGATTTAAGGGATATTATTATTATTATTATTATCATCATCATCATCATCATCATCATCATCATCATTATTTTGATGGATTTTTGCTCTTGTTGCCCAGGCTGGAGTGCAATGACACGATCTCAGCTCACTGCAACCTAAGCCTCCCGGGTTCAAGCAATTCTCCCGCTTCAGTCTCTCAAGTAGCTGGGATTACAGGCACCTGCCACCATACCTGGCTTTTTTTTTTTTTTTAAGTAGAGACAGGATTTCACCATGTTGGCCAAGCTGGTCTCGAACTCCTGAACTCAGGTGATCCACCTGCCTCAGCCTCCCAGAGTGCTGGGATTACAGGCATGAGCCACTGCGCCTGGCTCCCGTATTATTCTTAAGGTTATCCCCAGTATACAGCACAATGTCTAGCATTTTTATGGGCTTAATATATATTGTTACATAAAGAAACAATATATATTGTCACAAATTTAACCTATTTAGGAACTTTTCCCTAATCTTTTCAGATCTAAGGGAGTTTAGAAAATTCTATCAGCTTCTAGATACAACTTCTGCTTTAATAGAGATTCTATTAATTCAGGAAAAGCTAACAAAGAATTTCAATAGCTTACTAGATAGAAGTTTATTTCTTGCTCGTATAAAATCCATAAGGATCTCCTGATTTATGGGCAGCTCTAGTCCAAGCGGAGTTTTAGGAACTCAGGATTTTTCCATTTTGTGACTCTGCCGTCTTCAAAACTTGGTCTCCAAGGTCATCCCCAGAAAAGGGAAGAGCAAAAAGAGTGGAATATAGGGGGTACACGGTGCTGTCAAGAACCTCCTACTGGCCAGAATTCAGTCACATGGTCTGGCAATAATTGTGAGAGAGACTGAGAAAGGTAGCCTAGTTGTGTGTCCAGGACAAAGAGGAAATCGATTGGGTGAAAGATAACCAGTCTCTGCCACAGCGATTAAATGAGCATGTCTCTATTATTATTATTTTAAAACTTGGCTTTGCTCATGTATGTCTATCACAGTGCCTGAAATACAGTTGGTCTGTAATAAATATTTATTGAATAAATTATTTTGAGATAGATACATTACACTTACATTTTAAGGATGGCTTATTAACACATAATTGTATATCAAATCTACCATGTTTCAGCTTATTTTTGTCTTACAGCATCAAGTAAAAATGTAATACTTTTCTTCAGATTAAAGAAAATGCAAACGTAGATCACAGTCTCTGATAACGATAATTCATCAATTCCACACGTATTTGAAATGCAGTGAGTGTTACTTGGTTACGAACATTTGACAAAATTGGACCTTGCATAAGTAATACACTTTTGCATATTTGCTTAGATTTTGTAATTTAGCAGATCTTGATAGATGAGAAAGTAGGCAATATCAAAATCACATGATAAGAAAAACGATTTTTCTAGCTCCCTAAACTCTTGTTATCTGTTAGCTTTCCCTGGTCTACTGCGTGAATTTTCAAAATTAGTTTACCCAGCTGTGTGATGCTGAAATGTCACATAACTTTTCTGAGTTTTACTTTCCTCACCTGTAAAATGGTGCTCATACCATCTCCTCAAATAAGCCACATTGCATGGAATCACTATGGAAATATTAACTCATATTGAAACTGAGGATAGAAATAATCACTATGGAACTATGAGTTAATATTCCCATAGTGGGAAATGGAGGTAGCTATTATCATTCTTAATATGTTTGCTGGTGTTTCACATCTTTTTTAATAGCAATACTCTCTTAATAAAGTCATATGGGGAAAACTTTAATTAACTCAATCTCATTGTTCGTACATAGAAAATGGGGACCATCAAGAAATCATATTTTTTTGAGTTTCAAGAAGGATATTTTATTGGGCTTATTTGCGTAACAACCGTAAAATATCTCACCAAGGACAAGTAAACATTCTTAAACATGAAGATGTGAAAATAAAAAATTATTAGACTATTATGGAATCATTGTTGTAGAAGATGTTATGCTAAGAGGTTCAAGAGGCAATAATGGACTAGAATCAAATTGAAATCAAGACTAATTCACTATGAAATCAGTTAAGGTGACTATTATATATTTATTGAGATATTTGCAACAGGGAGAAACCATGAGATTTTCTAAATAGGCCAGATTTTGAGGCAAGATCTTGTTAGGTGTGAATCCTTACTGTGCCACAAGTATTTATTAGTTTTGAGCATATACCTGGTCTATTTGGACTTCAACTTTCTCATCTACGTAAGTGAGATGAGAAAGTGTTGATTAATAATCCTTACCATATACAGCTTAACATCTTGGAAAGATGATGTGCTTAAAGTAGGTATCACAATGCCAAACACAAGACAGATCTTACAAAGCAGCAACATGCACATATGGCATCAGTAAAATAAATCTTCAAATCTCTCTCCACCAACACCACATTTCAGTCTCATCATTCGCACTTGTTTCTTTTTGGCACTTGTTACTATTCAGTCTGGACTTCATGTAATCAGTTTTGTCTTGGTAGAAGAATTTAGCACCCTAATTTAACATGATAGCATTTTGTCAATTTCAGTCCTGGACTGTTATTAAATTTGTCCAATCTCATCATGGAAATTGTCACCTAAAAACATGATATTAATTCTCAAACCTACTAATATCACGGTGCTTTCACTAATAGCCAAGAATCCCCTCCCACCCCCAATAAACATACTGTCGCTGTTATTCTTTTAGTTTTATGTAAACATCTTTTGATTCTCAATGATTGTTTTTCCAAACCCAAATGCTACTCTCTCAAGTACATCTTCTATACTGTAACAGTGTGACACAAAGGTACTTCCTCAATGTCCCTGATCCTCTCAAACAGAAATGATCTCAATTTATTTCTCTCCTTTTTTGTTTGTTTTTCTTTTGTGTGTGCACATGTGTCCACACATATGTTTCATGTTGACATTCTCGTGTGTGTATGTTACTGGGTATGCATTTGCCTACAAGTTTGTGTGGTAATTTTCCTGTGTGTTTATATGTGTTCTTTTATGTGCGTATGTGTGTATCCTTTTATCTCTCCTTCTTTCTCAACCAGCCCCTAAAGACAGTGTATTTCTTTTCTCATCTTTCTGAGTATATAGCATCATCACAGGGCAAATTTTAGGGATGTCATATTTGAATAAATGGTGATTTTCATATCCCTGAAACACATTCTTCTGTGTGTTTTCTTATCACATAAGTCCCAATTCCTAAGCACATTGGTAGAAAGCATGATCATACTGAAGTAAATATTTTAATATGCCTTATTTTAGATGGAATCAATATAACTGGGTTGGGAATTCAATATGTCATTTACATATTCTGAACTTCATTAGTCCAGGCCTGAAACAATGATATAATTTTTTTCTAACTTGTGAATTAGAGCATGAATACAAGATCCAAACGTAGTTTTCAAAATAATGAAAAGCGTTCATGACACACATTGCTGGCTTTTCTAATGCAATAATACTTCATTCTTCATATACAAAAGTGCTATACAACAATTTCTAAAATAAAATGTTCTTGCTTTATGACAATACCACTTTCTAATAGCATAATTAAGCATTCAGCGTAGTATCACCAACAAGATCCTTTAGTGCAAATAGAAATATTTGCAAATTGATCAAATGATAATTATCTGGATTCCATTTCTTACTAATGGTTGATCATTTTTTTTAAAATTATGTTTAAAATCTTATTTTTTAAAAGTAACAGCTTTACTGAGATATAAATCACATACCATATAATTTTCTCATTTAAAATATACAGCTCATTGGTTTTTAGTATATTTGTAAAGTGGTACAAGCATCACTACAATTGAATTTTAAACACTCTCATTGTCCCAAAAAGAAATTCTGTTCCGATTACCTTGATCCATTCCTTGTCACTTCCACCCTCCAGTCCTAGGAAACTTCTAATCTATTTTCATCTTAATAAACTTGCCTATTTTGGACCTTACATATTAATGAACAATACAATATATGGTTTTTGTAACTGGCCTCTCTCACTTAACATACTGTTCTCAAGGTTCAACCATGTTGTAGTATCCAACAGTACTTCATTTCTTTTATTTTTTAATTTTGCTTTAAGTTCTGGGATACACGTGCTGAACAGGCAGGTTTGTTACATAGGTATACATGTGACATAGTGGTTTGTTGCACCCATCAACCCATCATTTAGGTTTTAAGCCCCACAGGCATTAGGTTTTTGTCCTAATGCTCTCCCTTCTCTTTCCCTCCACCCACTGACAGGCCCTGGTGTGTGATGTTCCCCTCCCTGTGTCCATGTGTTCTCATTGTTCAGCTTCCACTTATGAGTGAGAACATGCAGTGTTTGTTTTTCTGTTCCTGTATTAGTTTACTGAGGATGATGGTTTCCAGCTTCATCCATGTCCCCGTAAAGGACATAAACTCATTAATTCACTCTTTTTTTGTGACTGCATAGTATTCCATGGTGTATATGTGCCATATTTTCTTTATCCAGTCTATTATTGATGGGCTTTTTAGTTCTAAACAACATTCCATTGTATGACATACCATATTTTGGTTATCCATTGATGAGTCAATAGACATTTGAGTTGTTTTTATATTGTGGATACTGTGCTTCTATGAACATTTATGTACAATATTTTTTGTGTTGATATGCTTTTAGTTTTCCTGCATATATTCCTAGAAATGGAATTTCTGAGTTATATACAAAGCCTGGTTTCTCTATGTCTTTTCTCAGCAATTATATGAAGAATATTTTGGCTGGGAGTGGTGACTCACGCCTGTAATCCCAGCACTTTGGGAGGCAGAGGTATGTGGATCACCTGAGGTCAGGTGTTCAACACCAACCTGACCAACATGATGAAAACCCCGTCTCTACAAAAAATACAAAATTAGCTGGGCATGGTGGCGCACACCTGTAATCCCCGCTACTTGGGAGGCTGAGGCAGGAGGATCATGTGAGCTACTACGTGCCTGGCTAAAATTATTTTAACTTGATGAACAATGATTGTACATATTAATGGGGTATGTAGTGATATTTCCATCATGTAATTTGTAGCAATCAGATGAGGGTAATTAATACATCCATCATCTCAAACATTTATCATTTCTTTTTCTTGGAAAGATTCAATATCTTCCTTCTAGATATGTGAAACTACGTAATACATTATTGTGTTACAGTCATCCTACAGTGATATAGACCACTAGAATTTATTCCTTCTACCTAGCAGTAATTTTGTATCCTTTAACAAATTTGTCCCCATCAACCTTCTTACCCCTACCACTCCCAGCTTCCAGTATACTCTGTTCTATTTCTTAATCGGGTGTTTTGGGGTTGCTTCCTTTCAAGCCATTCAAATGTAATCACATTTCTTTCAGCAAGGTAAGGGTGGATAATTCAGAAGAGTTAGCCAAGTCACTGCTTAGAAGAGAACTACTATTAATAAAATTCGAGTTTCCACTAATGTGTAACATTTGATTTAAAAATCCTACATATCTGTTATAAATTATTCAATTAAACATTCCAACATAATGAATGCATTGCAATATAAATCATATTGAATCTTAATTTCCACAGGCTTATATTAGAGAATGCTGTGATGTCAAAATTAACCAGTTTGCCATGGATAAGGCACAAATGGATCCTAGTTTCAGGATCAAAATCCCTGTCTTCCACCACTGCAGTGAAATTGACAGTGGTAACCTCTGTGGCTGTGTAGTATCATCTTCATTATTACTTCCTATACTCCCCATCTGGAAAACTCCATAGTAAAGATGGAGTTTAAGAGAGGGATAAGGGTGCATGTGTTTCATTTTTTCCCTAGAATTTAAGGAATTCTGGAAAATATACAATTCCTAGGCATAGCTATGAAATAACAAAGGAAAGAGAACCAAAATAAATCTTGTCAGCCAGAGCTGCTCTCAGATTCCAGAAAGCACCACCTGAAAAGCTAAAGAAAGTTGGAACATTTAAATACAACAAAATTACTTTCTACTTTTCTAAGTTTCACAGTGCAGTGGCCTCATTTCATCTGATTCCAGAGTTCTTATTTTTAGTCTACTCTGCATTATACTGGCTGCTTACTGGGCACAGGAAAAAATGCTGGCATCCAAGGGCAAATGGGGTTGTTGCAAGAAGGCTTGTTCAAAACAGTCAAGCTAACCTATCTCCTGTGAGAGGAATAGAGCGCAGTTTATTTCTTGCTCAATCATTTTATAATATGAGGTTGTATATTTAGAGTGGACTTATTTGTAATAATTTTATCTCCTCAAATTTTATAATTGGGCTGGAGATAAGAGAGACAATGCCATAAAATTGATCAAATATATAGTCAAAGAAAGGAAGGTAAGCTTTATTTCTTTCATAGAGTAGACACATGCCAGTTCCTTTCTAATTAGGAAAGGAGATTGTAAGAGGCCTCATTCCTGCCTCTAATATTTAATTGAGTAAAACTCACAGGGAAGAAGTTAGCTTCCTAGTCAGTGTGAACAGCCAACATATACAGAAAGGAAGAACAGCACTGATACTTGACATCCTTCTCAAAGGACTTCAATACTAGCTCAGAGAATCCAGAGCTGAGCCAGGTTGCCCTGAACATTTCTATGAGTTCAAATGGCAAAATGGAAAGCATGTAGGCTTTACCCAGCCCCATAGCATGGTAAAGTCTTAATCGCTGGTAAGAGGAATATAGGGGAAGGTATACAGCAACATACTTAAATATCAAAGACTAAAAATATCTTCTTGTGGTTTTGCTAAAGATAAGTTTGTATCTCATCTATACTAATATTATTAAGAGAATATAACCAAAATTATTCTAGTGATTTTAAAGAGCTTATTTGAAAACTACTTCTTTGTCAAAAGGGTTATAAAACGTTATGAGCAATAGTTCTAAAGCAAAATAGGTTATTACACCAGTTTAAAACTTTCATATACTAGAAGGGTATCAAATGTACACTTTGGCCAAATTCCTTAGAGATAAATGTTAAAATCAATATTCGGATAAAGTAAGGCCAATGAACTCTTAGAATAGACTCCAAGAGTAGAATGAACTAGAATAAACATGACTTCAAAAAAAATTTGTTGCTATTACTATTTTGTTATTTAAACTTCTCAGCATTTGACTTCATATTGGAAAGTTCCTTTAATGTCATTATTTGGTGCTAGATTACTCTATAATTACCATGATGCATAGTTGCAGTGCTAAGTAGTTGCTTGTTTACAAATTAGGACCATGCAGAAATAAGGCATTTTTGGTTGCTCTGCCACTAGAGATCTTGGTAATGCACCAACACTGATTATCTTCCTCAACACTAGCAACCTATATGGCAGAACCATCCTCAGGGCATCTTCTACACATCATCAGCATCATTGGGAAAGATGTAATGCCAGCTACTCTGAAGGCTGAGGCACGAAAATTGCTTGAACCAGGGAGGCAGAGGTTGCAGTGAGCTGAGATCGCGCCACTGCACTCCAGCCTCAGTGACAGCGTGAGACTCTGTCTCAAAAAATAATAATAATAAATGAATATAAATAAATAAACAAATTAGTATGGTGACAATTAAGTATTAAACTCTATAGAACAGGTGTTCTCAAAGCCTACCCGAATTTGAGATTTTTTAAAATATAAAAATTTCAGAGACCCCATTTCTTTGTAATTTAATTATTCACAAACAGAAAAACCAGATCAAGCATTAACTTTGCTTACCTGAGACTCACTGAGACACCCACAGTTAGTTTTTCAACCACTGCCAAGAAAGACACGTCTCCATCCAAATCTTAATACCTGAAATATTTATCTAAAATGATTCATTGATCACTACAATGGGCCAGGCGCTATTCTTAGCACTGAGGATACCATCGGAAATAAAGAAAACACAATCCCTGCCCTCAGAGGCTTGCATTTTAGTATGGAGTGAGATACAGCACACCAGTCATAGTGTTGTGGAGACAACAAAGTGGTGAGGATGGATGGGATGCTGACAAGCAAAACTCTTTCCCTAAATCAAATAACTATCAGCATTTCTGTATGCTTCTGGGGGAATATTCCTTTCTAAGCTGTGATTATGTCTTGAATGTTATTCAAAGTGCCAAGCACATCTATTTTGGTCTTTTTCTTGCCATAAAAATTGTGCAGAACAAATCAAAATACAATATCTCTAATGCTTGAGACAATATTTTATTTTGAAAACATCACAACTTGGGACACAAGAACTATATGTTTTAACTAGATAGCATGCTGATAATATTTGGGATGTATTAGTGTACAATATCTTTGGGAACATTCATTAAAATCTGGTTATCTATTTTGCATAACTGTAATAATGCCTCCTAAGAACATTACATTTTTTGAAATTACTTTACATATAACCTAAAGTTTATGATAATCTAATTAAAGAATTATTTTATGTCACCAAATTAGTTATAATATATGACAGCATATGTCTAAAATCAAGAATAAGAAACATCTGGAATTTTATCCAACTATAGATGCCAATAGTAACACATTTCTAACCAAAGATTTTGTATAATATTTCTACCAATCTGTGTCAAGGTCAAAACATCATTCACATAAGTGACCATGGACTGCAGACTTCTCCAGAGTCCACTGCTTTCCATATATTAAGAAGCACAATTTAACTCAATTATAACCATTAGAAGCCTTCATTTATTTAAAAAAACAGTTTTTGTTTATTTCAAATCCCTTTCAAGCCACAGATCAAAATACTTTGCTTTAGATAGAATTCCTACTTCTACTGAAATTTTCTACTTGTTCAATTTTGAGGTTAAAAATATGGCAAGTAATCATAATGATAATGTTTAGCTTTTACATTTTATCTTTAAGTTCTTTATTTTCAAATCACAGCCACTATTTTAAAATTATCTTGGAGTTGTTAAGAATGTATTGTGAAATGGCATATTTTAAGGCGGTACCAGAAAATAACCTCAAATGAAATCATTATTCTAAGAATTGTATCTAACAGCAGATAGATGTTTTAGAACATGACTGTTATCTTTCTTAACCCCATCTTTTGCTAAATTCTTTTTTATATAGATAGTTTATTTTTATTTTTATTTTTTTTAGAGATGGGGTCTTGCTATGTTGTCCAGGCTGGTCTCAAACTCCTGGTCTCAAGCAATCCTCCCACCTCAGCCTCCCAAAGTGCCGGAATTCAGGTGTGAACCACCACACCAAGCCTGCTAAATTATTTTATATTGCCATGCCAAGGCTTAAAGAAAGAATCCTAAACTATAAGAAGAAATCGGAATGGTAGACAGACAGAAATCTCTATACAATTTAAAGCAAGCTTGTCCAGCCCATGACCCTTGAGCCACATGTGGCCTAGGACAGCTTTGAATGCAGACCAAAAGAAATTCATAAACTTTCTGAGAACATTATGAGATTTATTTTGCGATTTTCTTTAGCTTTTCAGGTATCATTAGTGTTACTGTATTTTATGTGTGACCCAATACCATTCCTCTTTCAATCTGGCCCTAGGAAGCCAAAAGATTAGATGCCCCAGAAAAGCACTTCCGATGAAATTCATATCACATACAATGTGAAAGGCAGCATAAAAACTCGGGGTTTGACTACAAAAGTTTGTTTATAAGCATCATTATAACTGTTGAATAACTTGCTAGTCTGTTCATACACTATGTGCCTGGCTTGCCAATATATGAATGCAAACCAATATATTACTTCTGCATGTGCTGGGTGCATAAATGAATATGACCTTTAGAGCAAGAAATGGACTGGTCATGAATGAGTTATTGTGCAAACTAGAATTGAATTGGCTGATGCTATTACAATGATTATAATGATAATTATCATAAAAGAGCAGTTACAAATCCACTGAATGCTAACTCTGGGTCAAGAACCTCACTAAGCACTTTATGTGCATTGTGTCATGGTTTTAAAACTCAAATAATAATATGGCAGTTGAGAGTAGCTCAATTAGTTCTCACAATTTCATGAAATAGATTCTATTATCTCCATTTTACAGATGAGGATATTGAGGCTTAGAAATATTAAGTAACTTGTAGAAGTCACGGTCTTTAGATTATGTAAATAGTGAAGCTACTGACTGATCCAAGCATATCTGAAACTAAAGTTTGCATTCTCATCAGTTGTGTGTATACTGCTTCCCACTAATTATTTTCCCCTTCACTGTTGAGTGACTTCTATCTGAAACTTCTGTCATTTTAGATTTTGATTTCCACCTTGTATCTGAAGCATAATTGCGGGTTACTTTCATTGCTTGCTAATTTGATTGTGTTACGTTTGATCCTGCACTACATCCCAGCTTTGATGTGCTATGACCTAACGGTTTAATAAGACACTTGGGCATTCCTCTTCATGAATAGCTGTTCCCATGATATTTTAGTCATGAAACTAAGGTTTGAAATTGTATGATCATTTGCCTTTTCAAAGGGATGCATATCAGCTCCAACTCACACTGATTTTGGACATTTTTATGTATTTTAAATAGTTGGATAGAAATTTAATCAACATATACATATTTTAAAATGAAAATACAATAAGAGCCACGAAATGACCCTCATTTTCATTTTACTTATCTATATAGATTCTGATATCTGAAGATTAATGATTTTAAATATGGCTATATAAATCAATTAGTATATATTGAACTTCATATTCCCCTTCAAGCTTAAGGAATCAAAGGCTATCTTTCATTTAGGTACTTTCTTTCCATTTAGAATTGCATTGCATTTCTACTTGGAATGGAAAATCCACTGATTTTTTCCAAGACGGGTTTTTTGCCAAGACAAAGAAGTTGGATTTATTCCCCTGCTATATAATTACATTTCTACCTCAGTAGCTGAGTCCCTTGTTCAGAACTCATGTTTGTAAGTGACAGAAATCCAAATTGAATTGGCTTAAGCACACAAGGGGAACTTGGCTCCCAGTAATGAAAAGTTCTAAGTGATACCTTGTTCTAGGCACTGTGGATTTAGGGACTCAAATGATAATTTTCTCTCAGTTTCTTTCTTTCCTCTTCTTGGATTTGTCTTTGGTTTTCTCTATGGGCTTAATCCTAAACTCTGCATACTAGTTGCCAGCATACCCAAATATATTTTATACACTCTACTAACAGATCAAAACATTTTTTAAAACCTTTTCCCTGAAGTTCCCCCAAATTCTCCAGGGGCTCATTTACAAGGCTTCAATCACATAACTATACCTAACCTCAACATGTGGCCAACAGAGGAAATGCATCTATTGTCCAAGCCTGAGTCGTGTGGCCACCCAGACAGGCAAGAGATTGGATCAGTCCCTCCTAAAGTTCAAGGAGTTCAAGGAATGAGAATAAAGAAAAATTATCCTGCAGAGGACAACACGAAAGCTATTTCCAAAAAAGGTTAAAGTGTGCCTGTAACTACCAACAGTGTTATGGCTAATCCAGAGGCAGGGACGTCTATGACTAGGCCTCTAGTATAATAGAAACATTTGCAAAGTTTTCTGTTATGTGCATATGCATATATTCTTGGGGAGGTGATTCATAGAGTTCATCAGATCTGCAACTGAAGCATCAGTCCTAAAATGTGTCTGGATCTATATTTGGCAGAGTCTGTAGAAGCTCCTGTTAGATATAGGGCTGAGGAGGAGGATCACTAAGGATGGGTTCCAGAGATCTCTCTGAAAGCTGTTTCACTTTGTTTTGTTCACATGAAACATACTGGGAGACAAAGGGATTCACTCTAAGGGTTATAGCATGAAGCACAAGTTTACTGTTACCCTCCTAGTTACTCCCCTTTACCTAATGCATCCTAGAGAAGAAATGGGTTATTTAGTTTCTGTATTTTTTTATCTCTCTATTCTTAAAAAGCATTCAGCCACCTTAAAATTTTGAGTGTTAGGAACTATGAAGTTAGTTCAAATGACAGTCTCTCCAGGAGTTTGCATGCTAAACAGACATTTCTTCACCCATAGCTGTTGCTACAAAGAGAAAGAAAACAAAAAATCCAGAACTACACGCTCATAAATAAATATAGTCGTCAAAATGGTTGCTTTGTAATGCAAGTGCTGATTTGGAGACCTGGACCAGGTGAGGTGGAAATCTCGCCTTTCTTCTAGTTTTCTGTAGAAGTCTGAATAATCTTAATCGTTATCTGTTCATATTAGCACCAAAGTAAGAAAAAAAAGTGACAGATAAGAAAGATAACTTTAGAATAACAACCACAGGGTCACATTGTTATTTTGTGACCATATGTTTCACAAAGTTAACAAATATTATTGAAGCTACAGAATTTGCAATATGCATAATGTAGTGTATTTCAGTATATAATTTCCAATCATTAAAACATGTTAAATATGCCATTGTGAGCATAAATCAGGCTCATGCAAAATACAATTGATACCCTTGTCATCTGAATGAAAGGTAATTAAAAGCATAACCACCTATGGGTGTCTTTAAGCAGAAAATAAAATCTTGCGTTTATTTTTTACACCTTATTTGGCATCAAACTGATATCTCATTTCCATAAGAGAAAAGTAGAATTCCTTTCTATTTCTCAGATGATGCTAGTATTTCTAGAGTATCACAATTTCATTTTCAAGCTGACTTAAACATATTCACAAATAAATCAAGTTTGTAGCCTAAACTTTAGAGTCTATGAGGACAACGATACCCTTTACTTAGGGTAAAACTAAGTGCAAGAGGGAAAACTTGCCCAAGCAATGAGATATCAAAGAAGCAGCCAGGGGAAAGTTCCCAGTCTACAGTAAATTAAATTTATTGCAGTCTCAAATACCTGTAATATCTTTTCAGAGATACCTTTAAAAAGTTTTTTGGTTAAATTAATTCAAGATGGTTTTAAGACTTAAATGTGAAACCCAATAGTATAAAACCCTAGAAGAAAATCTAGACAATACCATTCAGGACATAGGCATGGGCAAAGATTTCATGATGAAAGCACAAAAGCAACTGCAACAAGAGCAACAATTGACAAATGGGATCTAATTAAACTAATGAGCTTCTGCACAGCAGAATCATCAGCATTAACAGACAACCTACAGAATGGGAGAGAATTTTTGCAATCGATCCATCTGGCAAAGGTCTAATATCCAGAGTCCACAAGGATCTTAAAGAAATTTACAAGAAACAAACAAAACAACCCCATCAAAAAGTGGGCAAAGGATGTCAACAGACATTTCTGAAAAGAAGACATTCATGCAATCAACAAACATGAAAAAAGCTCAACATCACTGATCATTACAGAAATGCAACCAAAACCACAATGAGATATCATCTCACGCCACTCAGAATGGCAATTATTAAAAAGTCAAGAAACAACAGATGCTGGTGAGGTTGTAGAGAAAAAGGAATGCTTTTACACCGTGAGAGTGTGAATTAGTCAACCACTGTGGAAGACAGTGTAGTGAATCCTCAAAGATCCAGAAGCAGAAATACCATTTGACTCAGCAATCCCTCACTGAGTATATACTCAAAGGAATATAAATCATTCTATTATAAAGATACATGCATATGTATGTTCACTGTAGCACTATCACAACAACTAGGATGTAGAATCAACCTAAATGCCCATCATTATAGACTGGATAAAGAAAATGTGGTACATGTACACCATGGAATACTACTATCCAGTCTTAAAAAGGAATGAGATCATGTCCTTTGCAGGGATATGAATGGATCTAGAAGCTGTTATGCTCAGCCAACTAACAGAAACAGAAAACCAAATACTGCATGTTCTCACTTTAAGGGGAAGCTGAACAGTGAGAACACATGGACACATAGCAGAAACAACACACACTGGACCCTGTCATGGGGCAGAGGGAGGGAGAGCATCAGGAAGAATAGCTAATGGATACTGGACTTAATACCTAGGTGATGGATTAATCTGTGCAGCAAATCACCATGGCACATGTTTACCTATGAAACAAACCTTCACATCCTGCACCTGTACCCTGGAACTTAAAATAAAAGTTAATGGTGAGAAAAGAGTTTTTCTGTTTATTTTACTTTTTATACAACACTCCCTACCAATAAAAAGCATTATGAATATAATTAAATATAAGATAGGAGAAAGCCCTGGAAACCTTCTCTGAAACAGAACACTTTGTTTTCTGCGCTGATGATACTTGTTGGCAGCAAAGCCTGGCGAGTCCTTGAGAGAACTTGCCCTCCCCCTTAGAAGGACAGAGGAAACTTAACAGTATCTGAATAGAGCCAGATGGCAAGGAAGAAGGTCATTGGCAACAGCTGCTGTGCTCTGGGTTGGGGTCTGAGGATAGAGATAAACACATGACCCAAAGATAGATGACTGAAATGTAACTGTAGTGGATGAGGCTTCCAATAATAATTGTGAGAGGGAAAAAAATAACTGCAATTATATGTCTCTGCCCAATGGCTGTTTTTGAGGGTACACGGAGGAGTAAGTGCAAATCATTAAGGGGTGTTTATATCTTTATTGGTTCCAATAAAGAAGGCTAATTTTTAGGTGAAGAATATCCAGAAAATACAGCACAAAAGAAAAAAATATATGATTGATATATTTAATGCTACTGCATTAAAACAACTACTACAAGCTATAGTATGTTTTCTTTTGCTTTTCGGATATGTAGTTTGTCTTTAGCTCTTACAATAAAATGAATGCAATTGTGTGAAAGTTTCCCACTTACTATAAATAAAGATTTATTCTGTTGTAGAAATACCTTGCAATCTTTCTCCATGAGAAGGGAATACCCAACTATGCCTCGGAAGAGACATAGCTCTGCCCCAGTGAACAGGGCTTTGGATAAAGATGGGAGAGAGGCAGAATAGATACAGATTGCTCAAGGAAAGGAAAAGAGATCGAAGGATAAATTTTAGGAATTTCTCTTACTCCTAAAATTGGAGCTTCAATTGTATTGGAACTTCATCCTGCCTCATGCTTCTGTAAAGGCATGCTGTTTTCCTTATTTTTAAATTAAAATTTATTCATCAAATAACTATATGCAAAGCATTTAAATATAAATAAGGAACAATATTTTCAGTTGTTTCCCCTGAAATTTATGTTCACATTCTTAATATACTTCTAATTCATGATTTATCAATTTCTGACATATTTACTGATAATAATTCATTCCTTATGTGATTTTATTATAAATTTATATTACTATGACTAATTGTGTTCTCTGCAGAGACAAATACTATAATAAATGTTCCTCCTTTGTATTGATTTTAGTAGCTTCTCAGGTTAGTAATTTTCTGTTGGATCTTTCAAATGCCCATAAATAGTATTTTTTTAAAAAAAGAGCTGTTGGAAACATTGAAAATACATAACTTCAAATTATTTTCTTCCTCCACAGGTCCATTTTTCTTCTGCTTAAATTTGAGGAATTTATTTCCCACTAAAATCTAAATTTTCAGGAAAAATATACAAATAACATTGGAAATCCATATGCAATTGAATGAATTTTGGAATATTTGAATCTTACATGCGAAAATATATTCTATTCTCCCTCAATCCTACACACCCACCAATCACAGCAATGAACATGTAGATACCATCATATTCGTAGTTGAAATTGAGTTGGGGATCATTGTTTTTAAATACTTCTGCTGTGATTCACGTTTAATTATATTAAATAATCATTTACAACATATTTTCTCTGATAGTTATGTTTTCAAACCACTTATCAATTTTTAGTTACATATTTGTCTGGGTCTAATGTCTGAGTTCTCAGCTGCCGAGACGCCCTGCTTTTAATCATTTGAACACATGACAGATTTTCACTTATAATTTGCAGATCTTACCTATAGACTTTGATGACTTTTACAAAAACACATATGCACACACCACACACACACACAAATGCACACATATACATATAAGCTATATATACCCATGTAATCACAATCAAGATGTAGAAGGTTCCTTTTACCCCTGAAAGCTCCTTCTCACTCCTTTGCAGTCAATCCTCATGAGCAAAATGGGAGTTACATATTTAGAAACATTTATATACCATTTAAATTTATATACACAGAAAGGCACGAAACACATCAATGAATGCTTTCTGCAGTATTTCAGCAAAAGCTAATTGAAATGATCACTCTTTTTTGAATGCATCTTTTCAAGGAAAAAAGTATGAATATCATTGGCCATTCATATGCAATTGAGCAAATTTTGGTAGAATTTAATATAAAATGAAATTGGCTTTAAAAAGTTTTCCATTTTTGTTGAGAGTGAGAGTAGGTGAGAGGACAGTGGGAGCTCAGAAAACATTCATTATTGTTCAATATGCAAAGCAGCAGGGGAGGGAAATTAAAGCAGAGGAGTGGAGAAGAACAGCAGCAATATCGTTAAAATCAGCAACACTCCTTCGTGGGAGTGGAAGCACCCAAGGGGAACAGAATCTTAGAGTGTCCCATCTTCTTGATCTTACTGCAGTCTGTGAGTAAATATAAAGTGGCAATCCAAATATGCTGCCAGAAACTGGAGGAAAAATAGGCAAGTAACTGATGGAAATAGAGCCACCCTCCTGCATTGATAAAGGGGGCTGCTCTCAACATCACTGTGGCTTTAAGCCTGTTTTACATACTTGTTTCTTCACTTACAGTGACAAATATCTTTAGTCCAAAGACAATGAGATTTTCCAAATAGTGCAAAATAGTTTAATAATCAAAAAAGAATAGAAATTGAATGAAAGAAGTATCAATTTCTTGTCATCCAATACTAGGTAGGCGTTGCACACAATCCCACTTCTTCAGCGATGAATGTTTAAAATTAGCAACCGCATCACAGGAAAACAACAAAGCAATCTGACAATTTGGCAAGCTGCTCCACCTAAAGATTTAGGAAAACACAGAACAAGTAGAGTAGGATATTTGGCAATTGCAGTTTCTGAGCATAACTGTTATTATCTCCAAAGATAGAAATTTCTCAGAAAACAAAACAAGCAAACAAACAAAATATAGTGATGAACCTGTAAACACAAGATGGTTTCTGAACTGAAATACAAGGGCCAACCTGCTTGATAGAAGACAAATATAGTCTTAATAATACAATAACTAGTTCAAGCCCTTATTCCAAATCAATCTGAGGCAAAGGAAACTTAAAAATTAATTATTCGTTTGTGAACAAACATGAAGTTATAATTTCCAGCTGGGACCAGAAGTTGAATAGTCAAATCAGAGAACCAGAGGAAGACAGATTTTGTGATTTGCACACCTTGTTTGAAAGTGGGAAACAGGACTCTGGTATGGAAACATATTCAGTAAACATTGCAGTGTAGCCTCATCAGATTCCAGATATTTAAAACTGATGATTAGAAAATGAAAAATGCTATCTGTAACCAAAGTCATACCCAGGATCAATTATGTATGATTCTATACAAGTGTGACACCAAGAAGTAACATAGCTTTTCTGTTCAGTGAAACTAGATGGTTTTCTCTGCATCATTGTATTCCAAACAGATGGTTTTCTCTGCATCATTATATTCCCAATGTCTAGTAACCAAGCCTGGTACAGAGTAGGTGATCAATTAGCTTTTTCTGAATAAATTGGTATTAAGTAAATACATTTTGCCATATTGTTCCCTTATGTTCCAGACATGTTTTAAGGATTCAAAGAGAGAAAAAAGAAAAGCATGTTCTCCTTAGAAAAAGTCTGCTATAATAACAGAAGTAGAAAAAGAATGAGAAAATGTGTCTTAAAACATAACAGTCATACACTATGCATGGCTTCTATTTATTCTAGAAAGGGAACATGAATTCTTGTATTGTCTTCACAAATATTCATTGAATAACCTACATTGTGATTGTCAGTTTATGAAATTCCACTATATAAAAATGTGCAAGATATGGCCCCTGTTCTTGAGAAAACTACAGTCCAGCAGAAAAAAATCAAATGTGTAATTATAATTCAATGTAATATATTTTAAAATATATTTCTACACAAATATTTTTCTAGAATAGATACTCAGAAGTTAAACACTGTATTAGAACCACCCAAAGTATTGTGACAGCATAGAGGACTGAGAATCTTAAATAGAAAACAGAAGAAAAACTTATATCTACATATATACACACACACACACACGTACACATCTATATATTTATACATATATACATCTATATATACGCATATATATACGTATATACACACATCTATATATGCCTTACATCTATATATACACACACATATATTTATATAAACCTTGCATCTAAGGAAACCTTACATATATATATACACACACACATATATTATGTGTGTATACATACATACTATTTATGGTTTTTAGTTTGAAGTATAAGGAAAAGAACAGAAAAAAAATTTTGAATGTCACAAGTCCAAAATAGGTTCCTTTATGTTGATTCTAAATAGTGAAAGAGACTTTACGTCATCTTAGAGATACATCTTACTTCTGAAAACACATTTAGGGAAGCAAAGACTATAGTTACTCCAAATTAGCTACAATAATGTCATTAGCTGAGAAAGTAGATATAATCAAGTTTTGTATACCAAACTAATATTTAAAATGTTCAGAAGTTATGAGTATGTCCAATGCAAAGAGAAAGCATAAATCAAGAATCGAATTATTTCTTACTTATTTGATTTCCTAGAAAAGGCCTCAATCTGTGTGCAGGCATTTAGATTTCTTTCATCTTGCTCCAAAACAAATATTGTTTTAAGTTTAATATGCAAATGTAGATGTTCAGTAATTTTTTTTTTTTTTGGAGACAGTCTTGCTCTGTCGCCCAGGCTAGAGTGCAGTGGTGGCACAAACTCGGCTCACTGCAACCTCCACTTCCCGGGTTCAAGCAATTCTCCTGCCTCAGCCTCCCGAGTAGCTGGGATTATAGTGTACGCCACCATACCTGGCTAATTTTTGTATTTTAGTAGAGATGGGGTTTCATCATGTTGGCCAGGCTGGTCTTGAGCTCCTGACCTCAGGTGATCCGCCCACTTTGGCCTCCTGAAGTGCTGGAGTCACAGGGGTGAGCCACCACACCTGGCCCAAAATTTGTTTTTATATACTTAATTGTGTTTTTATTTTGAGTATGCTAGCCAGAGATCTGCCTAAGATTTTAAAATATAGGGAAGATATTTTCACTTTAAAATAAATTTAAACACACAATAGTTCTTACTTGTCTGTTTTGCTTGTCAGAAAAGAGCTTTATTCACCACTACTTTATTGTTTCTGAATCAGTTTCTCACCAACATCTTCAATGAAAAAAATACATATCATGAAATGCTAAGAAATTTTATTTGGAATATATATATGTGTGTGTGTGTGTGTGTGTATAGATATATATATATAAAACAAGTCTTTAGAACAACGGTTAGAATTTGTGTCACAATTTTTATGTCAAGAATTCCAAAAGTCTTCTGTTTCCAGACAGAAAATACTGAAAGATGCAATCAGTATATTCTAAATGTACGTCAAAGAATTAACAGGAATTTCATTTTATTTATAAAGTAGTGAAAGAAATACTGTGATATAGGAGAATCCACTTTAAGCTACTGTCATCAACATAAATTGAAAATTTGAATATTTAGAGAATATGTGTATAATATATTCCATTTAAAAATGCTTAATATTTGGCATTTTTGAAAGAATTAGTAATCTCTACTGAAATTATGATGTTTTTATCTTTCTTGATCATTTTTTCTAAAATTAAGAAATATTTCAAACGTGAAAATGAAAGAATTTAAAGGGAAACTTTGCCATAATTGGCAGCAATTCTTTATTTTATAAAATAAAACATTAAATATTGCATGAAAAGTTAAAAATCCAAGAAATCTAACTCACCAAAAATGACCACTTTTCTGAATCTGGTGTGTATACATCCAGATTGCTTTTTTGGTATTATTTTGTATATTAGAATTCATTTAAAAAGTTTACATTTTGTGATTCAGAACTTTAAATAAATAAAATCAAGTCGTGCATGTCATTTTGCAACTTTTAAGAATTCAGTATTGCAGTGAGCTGAGATCCGGCCACTGCACTCCTGCCCAGGCGACAGAGCAAGACTCTGTCTCAAAAAAAAAAAAAAAAAAAAAAAAAGAATTCAGTATTGAGCTTTGAGATTTAAATGTTATCACATGTTGACTTAGCTCATCTATTTTAACTACAGGTTTGCTCTTTCTCATGTAAATATGCATCATCAGTTCATTCCTTTAGTGAGGGATACTTGGGTTGTTTGCGGGGGTGTGGTTATTATTATTATTACAAGCAATTCTGTAATGAACATCTTTGTAAATAACTTAGTACCAAGAGTGATATTTGATATATTTATCATTCAGAATAATTTGGGCATTGCCCAGTTGGAATAGATTCTCTACAACTCAGAATTAGTGAGCTCTAGAGGAATGGCATTATAACAGGCTCAATATCAGTTCTGCCTGATAGGCATAGATAAATATTTTTCTAGAGTAGATACCCAGAAGTTAAGTTGCATAATGAAAATGTTTAAATTTCTAATTTTGAAATACTTCCAAGTTGTTATTTTAATTTTTATGTCCTTGGTGATTAGTGAGATTAAGCATTTTTTCAACATGCTTATGGTCTAATCATATTTTTTTCTTTAATGTGGTAATTCATAAGTTTCATCCATTTTGTTCTTTACTGGTATTTGTTGGTAAGATCTCTTCATATCTTTTCAACATCAATCTTCTACAGATATTTTTCTCCCAGATCACTATTTATTTTTAACTATGTAATGATGTCTTTTGTTCTACAGGGATGGAGTTACTTCTGTATCTTTTATTTAAATGAACTGACTTTTCCTGTTTAATGTGTTGTTTATTAATGCTCTAATCATGTAGCTTTCCCTAGTATACATGTTGACTTTTTAACATATATAAACGAATTTTTCTATTTCTTACAAACTTCTCTATTCATATAATTAAATATTATTTACTCTCATAATCTTTGATTTATATTTTCCATAAAACTTGTCAATTTAGTCTTATCTAATTTTTTTCCTTGACAAGTTCCTCTGTCTCTCTCTCTAAATTAAATTTAAAAAAATTTTGAATATAAAAAGTCTAAATGCCAGAAATACTAACTATCCGCACCTGTGACCTATCTGAATAGACTGACTTTAGGGATTAGAATAAACAAATGCAATTTTGTTGGTCCAGGTCCTCAGTGAGGTAGACGCAAAGACAATTATATTAGTTTGTTTTCATGCTGCTGATAAAGATACACCTGAAAGTGGGAACAAAAAGATGTTTGATTGGATTTACAGTTCCACATGGCTTGGGAGGCCTCAGAGTCATGATGGGAGGCAAAAGGCACTTCTTACACGGTGGCAGCAAGAGAAAAATGAGGAAGAAGCAAAAGCAGAAACCCCTGATAAACCCAACAGATGTCGTGAGACTTACTCACTATCACGAGAATAGCATGGGAAAGACTGGCCTCCATGATTCAATTACCTCCTGCTGGGTCCCTACCACAACACGTGAGAATTCTAGGAGATAAAATTCAAGTTGAGATTTGGCTGGGGACAGAGCCAAACTGTATCAACAATTAAATTTGCAAGGATTAAAGGAAATACCTAAGACAGAAAATATAGAAAAGGCAGAGAATGGCTGAGAAAGCCTATAAACAGGCAAGTCTGACTCTAAATTTTAAAAAAAGAAGGAAAGAAGTTCAATTGGACTCAGTCTCAGAAACGATTTAGCAGGACTCTTGGCGAGTCCTTGAATCAAGCCATCAGAAGATTCCTGCATCTCTCAAGAATAAGTTTGTCTTAGTGTCCTGAAATGTCAGTCATTCACTAGGAGCAGCCCATGTGACCTGAAGCCTCAGCAAAAACATAGGGATGGGTGTTCATGGTACTCTAGCCCCTAGTCGGTTAAAATCCCTGTAGTTGGAGATCTGAGTGGCACTTTCTTATAGTCACCAGGTTTATGTATACGTTTTCATCATTTCATTGAGAGTTAGGTTATCTGAACTTCGTGGAGTGGTGTTAACTATGTTTTCACTTAATTAGTATGTTACCTTCAGAATCGCAGGCATTGTATCTTTAACATATTTTGAACAGTACCTGCAGGAAACTAGTCACACATTTTATTGTAAAAATATTTCTGATTATTTATTTATTTATATTTATTATTAATTTTTTTTAAGATGGGGTCTTGCTCTGTTGCCCAGGCTGGAGTGCAATGGTGCAATCTCGGCTCACAGCAACCTCCAGCCTCCCCAGTTCAAGGGATTCTCCTGCCTCAGCCTCCTGAGTAGCTGGGACTACAGGCATATGCCACCACACCTGGCTAATTTTCATATTTTAGTAGAGGTGCGGTTTCACCATGTTAACCAGGATGGTCTCAATCTCCTGACCTTGTGATCCACCCACCTTGGCCTCCCAAAGTGCCGAGATTGCAGGCATGAGCCACCGTGCCTGGACTATTTTTTTTTTTTTTTAAAGACAGAGTCTTGCTTTGTTACCCATGCTGGAGTGCAGTGGCACAATCACAGCTCACTGTAACCTCAAACTTCTGGCCTCTAGAGTAGCTGGGACTACAGATGTGTGTCACCACACCTGGTTATTTTATTTTATTTTATTTTATTTTAGATATGGGGTCTCGCTATGTTGCCCAGGCTGGTATTGAACTCCTGGCCTCAAGTGATTTTCCTGCCTCGGCCTCCGAAAGTATTGGGATTACAGACTTGAGCCACTGTGCCTGGCCTATAAATACTGATTATTATGAACTTAACATAACAATCTCTTTATTTCTACTATTGAATATTGATAGTATAAAAGCACTAATTTTATTTGTTATTTATGAGTATTGGGAGAACCAAAGGGTATTTTAAATTATCTCCATTACTGGGCTGAACAGAAATAGCCTTTTCACCCAATTTAGTTCAATGTTGAGTATATTAAAGACCAATAAATAAACACATTACAGATGGAAAACTGCATATTGGTCAATAAAACTTGTGATCAGTAGCTTTTGTAACATTTCTAAACACTATTTTTATAATTGACATAGATGGTTTTGTGAACTTTTTCATTAGCTTTTTTTTTGGCAACCAAAATGTTTTTTCTTTCTCTGCTTCATTAGTTGTAGTTCTGTTTCTTTCCTCAATACTCATATCACTAATTTATTCATGCACGCTTAACTCATTTAGTTTTTCATTCTCAGCCAAGGCTACATTTTCTCTTACATATTTTTGTTCTTTTCTGAAACTGCTATAATTTTAGGTTTTTAGTATTCTTATTTTCTGAAATAAATATGATATTCTAGATACAGTCTGCTCAGCAGTGGAACGAAGCAGACAATTACCTCTCCCCTTGCTTCATAACATGATGCCTTTTCAACCCCAAATAGCATGGCAATTTTTTGCTGGCAGCACAGACTGCAAATCCACATTTAATTTGCTATGCACAATCACTTTTCCCTTCACCCCATCTCCTTTGGATATCTAGACAATGGAAAGAAATCTAACACGTTTTTACTGTTTTTCATTGAGTATATCCCACTTAACAAATGCTGTTCTTCATACAGTTAGCAACATGTGTTTTGACTCTGTATTTGTTTTCTTTCCCTTAACTCTTGTTTATAATTTAGAACAATATTAATATACTTATGAAAATATTGTGGCTGTGTACATAGGAGGCTCTGCTATTATTTGATAAATGCATCTTGAATTAAAAATATTAACATGCCAGACACAGTGGCTCACGCCTGTAATACCAGCACTTTCGCAGGCCAAGGCAGGTGGATCACCTGAGGGCAGGAGTTCAAGGCCAGCCTGGCCAACATGGTGGAACCCCATCTCTACTAAAAGTACAAAAAATTTAGCCAGGTGTGGTGGCGGGCACCTGTAATCCCAGCTACTTGGGAGGCTGAAGCAGCAGAATTACTTGAACCCGGGAGGCAGGAGAATCACTTGAACCCGGGAGGTGGAGGTTGTGGTGAGCTGAGATCGCACCATTGCCTTGCAGCCTGGGCAACAAAAGCAAAACTCCATCTAAAAAAAAAAAGCGAATTTTTTTTCATCTTGATCTTCCATAAAAGTATTGAATTACAGTAATACATGGCATATGCTATTTTGATTACTTACTCAAGTATATTAATAGTTTTAAAAGTAATATGCACTCATTTAAAAAATCAGAAAATATAAAAACACACTAATATACAAATGAGAAATATCAAAATGACTAGATACTAAATATATATGTGTATATATTGTGGACATATAGTATGCATAGCTATAACTGCAGTCAAGTTGAAACACATATACATATACAGCAATTATGTATACAGTTGACCCTTGAACAACACGGGGCTAGGGGAAACAACCCCCTGCATATCCCCTGCATAGTCAAAAATTCACTTATAACTTTTGATTCTATTAAACATTAACTACTAATAGCCTACTGTTGACTAGAAGCCTTACTGATAACATAAACAGTTGACTAACATATATTTTTTATGATATATATATTGTATTCCATAGTCTTACAATAAAGTAAGCTAGAGAAAAGAAAATGTTATTAAGAAAATCATAAGGAAGATAAAATATATTTACTGTTCATCAAGTGGAAGTGGATCATCATAATCATCTTCATTCTTGTCATCTTCACATTGGCTAGGCTAAGGAGGAGGAGGGCAGGAAGGGTTAGTCTTGCTGTCTCAGGGTGGCAGAGGCAGAAGAAAATCCATGCCTAAATGACCCCAAGCAGCTGAAACCTGTGTTGTTCAAGGATCAACTGTAATTGCAATCATACTTTTAAACATTATATATATTTTATATATATTTAAGCATTGTATATCTACACATATGTATATATACATACTTACGTAAACATAATTGCAAAACTGCTACTGATATTATTTCCTATAGATTTAAGTGTATGGATCTCTGAGAAGATATGAACTCATATAACCTGAGCGTTCATGTCTATCTCCTGAATGGCCCTGTAAAAGGCTCACTAGCATTGCATTATATTGTTCTTTTATTTCAGACTATTAGTGTTAATTATATCAACTTGATATAATTAAGGGTCTACACTTTTGCCCAAGATCCTGCATATTTCTGCTCGATATTCAAAAGGAGCAACACGTACAAAACAACTGCAAAAGTACACCATCTTATGGCCGTCCTGGAAGTGTTGAGACAATGATCTTCTCACCCAACTGAAGGAGAGCTTGACAGAGACCACTTAAAACGTTACTGAAAATGTGAACCAAAAAATTAAAGAAAGCATGCATTATGCTCCCAGAAAGCCTCAACCTAGAGCACTGGGCATCTCAGCATTAGTATATTCAAGTACTAAGGGGGACTTCAAGTATTAACTAGCTAAACCATTCATTTGAACATGGAGGAAAGCAGGGATGGATCAGAGAGAGTTAAGGGCCTTAATCAAAATCACATAACTGGTATGGAGTTGAGAGTGTCAACACAAACCTCAATGAGGATTTTTTCTTCTTTCACTAGAGATCAAAAACTGGAGCCTTCATTCCACAGGTAGACTGGTTTATTTGGCTGCTAATGTTTTCTTTTCTGAAAAAAAAAAAAAAAATTGGTAAGATTTAAATATTAAAGGTAAATACCTGAAGAAAAATGAGATCTAGCAATTATAGATTCAAAATTCTAAAAATTGCTTTAAAATTAGTAGTGGCTACCAGTTTTAAAAGAAACATACCCTTCGAGTGCATGGCTGTCCCCATCTGGCCCACATGACTCAATGAGCAGTAGTGTTACCCGCCCAGTCATTGCAGACATTAGTGTTTGTGACCAAGTGGCTTTCCTGCTGTTTGTAGGACATTAAAGTGGAGATTTATCCTAAGAAGAAAAACAAGTTTCCTATTGCATGACTCAGAGCTTTCCTGGGACACTAGACTTTCAAGTCATTCCTCAACTATTTTCATGGTGGTGGGAGTTTTGTTCCACTTCTGAAGTGTTTCAACAGTGAAAACTATTATGGTGTACTTTGGCTTCATGTTTCTCTAATACAACGTGGTTTTAATGAATGAAATCCAAATTATTCTTACTAAAGGATCTTTTATGCTCTCCTAAATGATGTCCCCAATCATGGTCCCGAATATTCTAGAGTAGTCATGCAGGAACTCTCCTGCTCTGGCCCTATGGACTTTTAAATTTTCCTTTCTGATTCCCAGTTTCTGTTCTTTTTTGCTTTTCATTTGATTAAAAGTAAGAATCTAGCATCTTTTTATATGATTCCTTGTGCTTTCAGGTACGTAATGCTTAAGACTACTAGTTTCTCAAAATTCCTTTACATAACAGAGATCCAAATGTTCTCTCACCAGACACGAGCAAGAAATAAAATGAATCATACTATGTTTCACTCCAGTGGTGACCCTATAGTCCATTTCTTGGATTCTTCCTCCTTGAGAGTCTCTGAGGATTGCCTATCAGAAGTCATTAATATTCTCCTCCATATTCTCCCATCTTGGAGGCAGAAATGCTAATCTCCTCCAGCTATGGTTTACTCTATGACATCATCCTGGCCAGTGATTTGTAAACAGAATTTTCTGGGTAGGGCCTCTAAGAGACAAATGTCACAACTGCCACAATATATAAAATGAAAAAGACTAGTCATAGCAAGTGTTGGCAATGATGTGGGGCAAAGGGAACTCTCAGACACTATTAGTGGGATTTCAAATTGGTAAAGCTTCTTTGGAAAACATCTACTAATGTTTAGCACATCCTCTGAGTTATGTAGCCACTGCTAGGTATATTCCCCACAGAAATGAATACATGTGGTCACAGACTCACTAGAATATTTATAGCAAAGTTCATAGTCTAATACAAGAAATAGCCCAAATGTTCATCAGCAGTGAAATGGGCAAATTAGGAATAATCATAAAATGAAATACTATATTACAATGAGAATGAACAAGCTACAATTACACCTAAGGATGACTATTACAACTGTAATATTTAGGATAAGTCACCCACCAAAGAATACTTAGCATATTTCTATAAAGCTCAAAACTAGGAAAAACTAATCTTTGGGGTTAGAAGTCAAGATAGTGGTAACCATTGCCTGGGGTGGCATGGGAGGCTTCTTGGAGGCTGGTATTGCTTTAATTCTTAATTCGTAAACTGGATGTTGATTACATGGGTGTGTTCAAACTACTGACATTCACCTATCTGTGCACTTGTGATTGGAATGTGTAATACTTCAAAAAGTTATTTGAAAGAGAAACAGAAAACTTGCCAGGCACAGCCCCCTTTGCCCTCTGGTCCTTGCACCTTATTTCCAGCTGAAACACAGATATGCATGTGAAGCAGTCTTATTGAGGCCCTGAGGGTAAAACCTGTAAACCTAAGATACCGTAGTGAAAAGATAGAAAATGCCCCTCTTTATGATGACTTCACTGAATAGCTATGCCAACTCCCAGTGCTTATTTCCAAATTTCTTGTTGCCTGAGACCAATTAACTGTTTACACATTCAGCACAAATCTATGCTTTAAATATTATTTACATCCTGTTATATTTTTTCTTACCTGCTATCAAATGCAATTCCTAACTAATACGTATTTTTGAGCCACTTCCCTTCAGTCTGGCAGTTCCAACATATGTAAGGTCAATCCAAACCACTAAGTTTTACCATTTTTGGTAGCCCAAGAAATCCTCATGGTGGAACATGTTTACACTCAAATTTAAAATAGTATAGGATTTTTTAGTTCATTATTATCAATGCTCTATTCATTGATAAAGATGTCTAATATCTGGTAAAAACACAATGCGCTCATGTTTGCTAAAATAATATATATTATATTTTGCATTTTCCTCACATCTTTTATGTGTCTCTTTTTATTCTTCTCCACTTACCTCAAATAGCATTAATTATAATCAATTTCCTGCTGTTCCACACACTAGTTCGTGGAGTCCTTGAGTGCAAAGATCTGGTTATAACCTCAGCATTTAGTTCTGAGTTTTGTAAAGAAAAGATACATTCTAAATGTTACGTGAGTACATTAAGAACAAATTTTAAAGCCACTGTGCATATATGGTGAGCAGCAGATACATTGTCATTGCAGATATCATGTGTTAACCATCCCTGTTTCTCTAGAGTTGACAACACTTTTCTCTAAAAGGACAGGTTTTTTTTGGCTTTGCAGGCCAAATGGTCTAAGCCACAACTATCAACTCTGCTGCTAAAGTAAAAAAGCAGTCATAGGTAGATAATACATGCACAGATAGACTTTAACTCTGTTCCAATAAAAGGTACTTAGAAAAACAGGCAATGATCCAGATTTGGCCAAGGGCCATAGTTCACCAATCCTGGTGTGTGTGAGCTTATTATAAGCAAAATCCCAAATGTCCACTCCTACCAATGAAGACAAAAGGATCAGAAACTTCTCTCCATTCTCTAAAATATATTGAAAAAGCAGAGGTTAGAGAATGTGGCCAACTCAGTCTATTTGGCTGCTCCCTTCTTTCCAGGACTTTGAATTTGGAGCAAGTAACACAAGGCAGAAAAGAAAGTCGGAAGCCATTCACTGTACCCATGGGGAGGTGTTGACGAGATGTTTCCTGATATTTTTGGCTTCTATCATTTCTGGAGCTCTGATTTTTTTTGATTGTCAACATTAAAGTACAGATTTTATATGAAATCTAAATTATCAGATTCTTTTAAAACACTAGAAAAATTATACAGACCTTATGCTAGCATTTAGACCTTATATGTGCATTTAGACTAGTCATGAGTTTGCCACAGTCCACATCACTCCCAACTGTTTTCCCTGCTATGAGGCTAAGCATTAGTCATTGTTTTGTGTCACACATGCGCTATTGTTTTTCTTAACCTGGCTTTCACTCAGTTAGGTTCCCTGCCTAGTACACGTAAACATCTGAAGGTTCAACTATGGATATAGGTCATCATAATATACTTTAATTTTTAGGATGAACCTCGTGTCTAAAACTCTTTTCTCTAGAGTATTCAATAAGCATTATTATTAAACAATAATCCAGAAGCAAAGGTGAATTATTATTCTATACTCTGGGTGTGTGGAATCCATCCTCATTTTATATACTATGAGTAGAAAAATAATGGCTTTTCTTTAACTATAAAAAAAAGGCTGTCTTCTTAGTTTGGGGATAAATGACTATACCCCTCCACCCACTTTGTACTTTCTAGAAAGTCGTGATGTCCAATCACATTCTCCAATTTTTATTTGGATCCGTGATTTCTAGGCAAAAGGTCAGCAATTATACCTTTCTTCCTACAGAAGTATGAAAATATGTAAGTTGAGCTCATTGTTAAGTAGACTGCTTCTTTCCTGTTTTTCATGTGTCTTTCACGAGGAGGGAAGCTCCCTTCATGTATCATGAGTGGCCCTTCTCCTCCCTTTCAGGCTCTGAGTCCTACAGAGGCTCATTTAATTTTCTGCGGGAATGTGCGCCCAGTCCCATCTGGTCTGGCAGCAGAAATTCCTTCTTAAGGTATGTTGTCTTTTCTGCTCTGAGAGTCCACAGGTTTACAAGTAAAAGCTTAGGGTGGTTAACTTAGGGTGGTCTGCTTCTTGGCAGATAATTCAGCCCAAATGAAAGGGCTCTATTTCTGTGTTGGAAATTTCATTGCTTGCAAATTTAATAACCATTTTCCCATATCAGTTTCACCAACAGTAAATGAGCCATTTGACCCCCATCTGTGTAACTCCTTTGTCTTATTTTTAAATATATTCAGAAACCAGGCAGAGACGATGTTGCTGGGCAAGCTCCAGAATATCAACACATATGAGTAACAAACTATTATTCAAATTGTTACTTAGAGGCCAAGTTTTTAAAATATTAGTCAATTTAATCAATATAGCATCTAATACTAATCAGGTGATCAATAGAAGTATCTGTCCGGGAAAGGTTATCTCCATGCATATCTAAGGCTCTGTGTTTGTTAGCTCCCTGATGATAGCGATTTATCGAGGGGAATCAGTTTTCTACTTGAAGGACCATTAGTCTCAGAAAACTTACGAAAACTGAACCATACTGTTTCATGCATAAGTACCACTGCATCTACCATTTAAGGAACTACATGTGATTTTAGGTCACTCAAGCAGGTACTAAAAGCCCTCAGTTTGAGAACAACACAAATGTATCACTATGCTTCTTTAAATGGGGAAAAGGGACAATCCGACTAAATGTCTTCTCAAAGCTGTTTTTAGCTAGCAGACCTTAAAGAGTTCTGGGAGCCCCCATCAGAAATTCATCCCTGCTTAGCTAATAGGCCTTTGATACTGCTTTTCTTGCTAGGGAAAATACTCTTTGCTCATTCACAGATTATATTTTTAAAAATTGATTTTTCACACTTCACCTTCTGGAACAAGATTTTGGTGATTTAATATGGGGACACTAAGAATTAGCAGTCAGTATACAACTCATTCATGGTCTCTAAAAATGGTAATTATCTGATGCATTATATAGAATACATTTCAGCAACTACCAGGTTATTATTAAGAGGAGTGGGTTGCCACAGATTACAGTATAATTATATCTTTTTTTTTTTTTTTTTTGAGATGGAGTCTCACTCTCTCACCCATGCTGGAGTGCGGTGGCACAATCTTGACTCACTGCAACCTCCACCTCCTGGGTTCAAGCGATTCTTCTGCCTCAGTCTCCCGAGTAGCTGGGACTACAGGCGTGCACCACTACGCCTGGTTGATTTTTGTATTTTAAGTAGAGTTGGGGTTTCACCATATTGGCCAGGCTGGTCTCAAACTCCTGATCTTGTGATATGCCCACCTTGGTCTCCCAAAGTGCTGGGATTACAGGCATGAGCCACCGCACCTGGCCCTGTATAATTATATCTTAATTCTAGAAGCACAAGTCTATGTTTTAAGTATTAAGGAAAAAAAGAATGAGAAATAAAGCTGCTTAACAGAAAAAGTAGTATGTGTTTTTTACTTTATTGTTTAAAAGAAACTATTGAGAAAGTCATTCAGTTGCATACACTCTAAAAATACATACGATGAAATAGACTACTGTGGAAGGGAGGAGGAGCATGTAGCTCAATGGGCTCTCTAAGATAATATACATTTCTTCTTTTATATTCAAGTTGTATACTCAACATGTGAAAAATAATATAAATAAGTGATTTCTAGGAATTCTAGATGTATTAGCAATTTAAAAATCCAGTTTGAAATAATGTCCTTAAATATCTTACTTTTCAGCATTCTTTGAATCACACAATTATTTTCTCTTTTGAACTTGATGTTTGAGCAAAAATGTAGTGCCCTTTCAAGGCTATTGAATCTTGTCCTTTTCAATTTTTAAAATAGTCTAAGAATAGCTAATTCTCAAAATCTTATTTTTCTCTAACCATAGGAAATCTCTCATGTATATCTTTTTTCAAAGAGGTGAATGCAGAACTCTAATGATACATGAAAATTGTTTGAGTGTATAAACTGGAAGCATGACACCCGTGAGTAGATTCTCATCTAGACTAATAGAAGACATAGAAATCATTGTTACAGGTCTCTCAACCAAAATTTTTCATTAATTCATTATTTTTCCAGAATTCCTTGCATGCAGATTTTTGTTAGTGGTTTAATGCAGAGCGAACATCGTGCAGGGAAAAATAAAAAATTGGCTGCCTTGGAACTGCCACCCAGGGTAAATATTTACAAACCTGACAACCTGGCATTGATTTTTATAGAGCAAATGCAAACAAGAAACCGAAAGCCTATCTTCTTCCTCTGTACAAAATATTTGCAATAGAGACTTTCAGCAGAGAAGCTGGCTAGTATATCCAAGTAAAATGAGATGTAAGCACAGTGTTTTACTGCGTTATATGGTAACCCCTCCACAAAAATAAAAAAATCTACAATAGAAAAAAAAATCACAGGTTTTGAAAGTTTTCTTTAATTATATGCCTTATGTCATTTTTATGTTTCCCACATTATAAACCAGTCTATATATATTACAAAATGTATACTTCATACTTATGAGTAAATACAGTCAGTTCTACAAATTCCATTTTACAGCAGCAATAAATGCCTGCATGATTTATAGAGTGTATATGAAGTAAGTAAACCCCAAAGAAGTCACTTAAAATCCCCTATTCAAACCTGTATTTTAAAAGACTGCAGTTGCCTATTAATATTCTTATCTTAATTTGATTTTCTTGCTGTAGAAAATTGAATCAGAAGAAAGTAGATGGTCTTATGAGCCTTTTCTTCCTGGCCAGAACCAACATCATATACAACACACATACAAAAGTCAACTCACAGTTCCATCTGTAAGAAAACAGCTTAGGGAGAGCTAAAAAGTTTTAATTTCCCAATGCCACTATCAAGCTGCAGCTGTAGGAGTAACCCTGAGTCTTTGTAAAGCTACCCATCTTGCTTTTGTTTCCAGGTATTGGCTTAGCCTACTATTCAAGGAAGGTGAACTTAATATCATGAATGCAAAGTTATATTTATGGCTCTTTCTTGCCTTTAAGCAAGATTAAGAATCAACAAACTTCCATATATGTTAACAGATATAATAGACTGGCATTGCCACATGGTGCTTCATCACAGATTTTGCATACTTACTCTAAGAATTATCAACCAAACAATATGTTGGAGTTTACTTCGTAATTTAATTTTAAAAGATATTTAACAGAGGGTTGCTCCACTTATCCCTTATGCTTAGCATTCAATCTGTTGCCATGTCTGGTATATTTTACCTCTAAAATAACTTCTCCCTGCTTCCACTGCTGCTATACTCGAAATGTTGAAATCACTCCCTATACTAGTTTGCTAGGGCTGCCATAAGAAAATACCACAGACGGGTCACTTCAACAATGAAAATTTACTTTTTAAGTTCTGGAGGCTAGAAGTCCAACATCATAGTGTCAGCAAGTTTGGTTTCTTCTTCCTTCCTTGTCTTGCACACGGCTGCCTTCTTGCTGTGTCCTCACATGATCTTTCCTCTATGCCCGTGCACCTTGTTGTATATTTTTGTGTGTTCAAATTTCCTCACCTTATAAAGACACTGATCAGCTTGTATTGAGATCCACCCCAACAGCTTCATTTTACCTGAGTCACCTCTTTAAAGACCCTCTATCCAAATATAGTCACATCCTGAAGGACTGGAAGTTATGACTTCAATATGGGAATTTTGGGGAAACACAATTCAGCCTGTAACACTCCCAGGTTTCCTCTTTACTTCAAACCAGATTTCCAACCACACTTTTCTACTTTTGTCAAGTATATCCTCAACCACATCATATGGTTTCCAACAATCAATCACTATTTCTGAAGAGACGTCCAAATTTGTAGCCTGATTTTTGCCCTCTTATTTTCCAGCTTATCTTTCCAACCACAGTACTATTTTTACATTCTGATCTGGCAGACAACTGAAAGTATAGGTCGTCCCCCTGTCTAGGCAGAAACGCCCTGTCTCCATGATTCTTCTTACCATTGTTCCAAACTCAAATGCCAAACTCTAATTTTTTATTCTTGGATAGTAGATATCTATCGACTCTTGAGAAAGGGTCATTTTTTTTAACAGTCTCCTGCTGTAATTCCACTCAAAATCCCTAGAGGGTGTTTGTGAAACTTCCCCACCCTCTCTCTTAATCTATGCAGCTAAAATAGGTTAACATCAACCATCTGATCTCACATGTAGGTATATAACCTAGAGCTGGCCAATGACTATGTTTGAATCCCAGGCTGTAGGTATTGTTGAAAGAACACACATTATCTAATGATTTCTGGGATTTCTTCTGGGACACTGGGGAACAAAAGCTTTTAAGTTAGGGTTGTTAAATAAGTAAAATAAACCTGAGGCTACTAGCACTTTGCCACCCAGCAGGACAAATAAAAACAAATTAAACTCCAGGAATAACTTATTTAAACTGCAAAATCTCAGTGATTCAGAGCAATTTTAAATGCTGCTAAAGGGAATATATTCTTTATAAAATTATGACTAACGGCAGACTTCTTATCAGAACCATAGAGACAATGGAGTTATATTATTAAGGGAAAATAACTGTCAGCTTAGAATTTTATATTGAGATAAAGCAGAAGTAGGGAATAAAGTTAACAATTTGTCATACATATGATAGCCAAGATAATTTACCACCCTTAAATCTAAAAGAAAGAGCTACTAAAGGATATGTTTTATCCAGAGGAAGTGATCCATAAGTTAAAGGAAAGAGTAGAAGACAAAATAGTGAGGAAAAAAAGACTCCAGTAAAATGTGTTCATAAATCTACTGAATGTAGAATTAAAATTATATATATATATTTATAACAGGTATGGTTGTGATGAGATGGTCTCTCTGAATTAAAGTGTGTTGAACTGTTATTTTATGCAGAAAGATGACAGAGATAATAGAACAATAATCATCACATTTCTGAAAATGCGTATTAACTGTATATAGAAAAAATCATTTATTGCTGATGTTGACTGTAAACTGATACATCTACTTGGGAACATCATTTGGCGATATCTGCTAATGCTGAACATAGGCATATCCTATTATCTAGAAATTTCTCAGTATACACCTGACATAAATGCACACATTTTTCAAGTCAAAGAAATGCATACTAATATTCATAACAGCATTTTTTATATCCAGCAACTGGAAATAAGCCTAACCTTCATCCATAGTGAAACGGATACATGAATGGTGGCATATTTATACGATGAAATAATGTATATCAATGAGAATTAATAAACTCAACAACTTGCATGAATTTCACAAACATTACGTTAAGCAAACAAAGTCAGACACTCAAGAGCACGTGCTAAAAGATTCCATGTATATGAAGTTCAAGGTTAGGTAAGCCTAATGTATGGGGTTAGAAGTCAGGAAAATGTATCCTTCTGGGGACAGGTAGAAACTGGAAGGGAGCACAAAAGAGCTTCTGGGGTTCTAGGAATGTTACACAGATACGCTTACTTTGTGAAATTTAACAGCTCTTTTAATTATTGTAAATGTGTGATATGAATCTGTGTGCTTTGCATTAAAATAGCAAAAAAGATATAAAAATAATTATTGAAATATGATAAAATCTGGAACTTCCAAGCCAGGTGAAGAATAAAAGCGTTTGGAAAACTTTATCAGTTCAATAGAAATCAGATAAATAAGTAAAGCAAATAAAATATTTTGTAAAAGAGGATAATTGATTCATTTATCTAGAAAATATTTAGAGAACACTTCTTAGGTTCCTGGCACTGTTCTAAACTCTGAGATTATGGAATTGAATAAAACAGACAAAACTCCCTGCTGTGGTGGAGTTTACATCCTAGTGAAGGGAAGACAAAGTAAGCAAACAAAAGATATAGTAAATGACATAGAGAAATTGCTATAGAGAAAAATATCAGGGGAAGGGGATAGAAAGTGCCAGCAGGAAGGAAAATCTGTAATAGACTGGCCAGGGAAAAGTTCACTGAGAAGGTGGCATTATAAAAAGACTTGAAGGCGTGAAGTTTGGAATCCTCTCCAAAAAATACCTGGTAAAATAAACAGCAAACATTCTGAGTTGGTACATGTGATCTGGGCAAGTCCAAAAGACAGTAGAGAAGTCTGCGTGGCTGTGCACTGAGGAGGGAGAAAGTGAGGGAGAGTGAGAATGAAAACCGGATCATGCAAGGCCTTGTGAAGGCACTTGCTGAGAGAATTCATGCCGGCAGTAAGGTGGAAGATGACTCTAACCTACAGAAATGGGAAGTGGAGTTACCATGACCTGAGATGAAAAATTCTGTGGGAAAAGCTAATATATAAGTAATAACAACAAATCTAAATGCATTAAACTCATTTGTTAAAAGAAAGAGTTGATGGATTTACTCATTGAACACATAGCAATACAATATTATATGAATGTGTATATATTTCTTTTCCTTACTTTTTTGTTTTTGTTTTTTGTTTTGTTTGTATGTTTGTTTGTTTGTTTTTGAGACGGTGTCTCACTCTATCACTCAGGTTGGATGGAGTGCAGTGACACAATCACGAATCACTCACTATAGCCTTTACCTCCCAGGTTCGAGTGAACCACCCACCACAGCCTTCCCAAGCAGCTGGGACCACAGGTGCTCACCATCATGCCCAGCAAATTTTTAAATATCTTTTGTACAGATGGGGTCTCACCATGTTGCCTAGGCTGGTCTCAAAGCCCTGGGCTCAAGCAATGCACCCACCTCAGCCTCCCAAAGTGCTGGGATTACAGGCCTAAGCCACCATGCCCAGCTTGAATGTATATACATGTCTTCAGTAAGATAATGTATGTTTAAATACTTCTTTCCTTTAAATGTCAAGTTTCTTGCAATTTTCTAGGAAGGTCTCTTCAGGTAAAGAGATACTTTATGATGCTTTAATATGTGCAAAAATTTGGTATGTCAATTAGGAAAGAAGAAGAATCTAAAGGAAATTTTGGGGGCAAACTTAATTTTCTGCTCACTTTATATGATTTTTGTAAGCTTACAAGTCACACGGTACATAAATTCCAAATTAGTAAATCCTCAGTAAATGTTTAATAATGGTATTATTATTATTATTACTTGTAGGTATAGATGCTTAGTCTCCTTATGTATGCTAAAATGGCAAGTTTTTGCCTTTATTATTGTACTGAAACCTAGTACTAGATTTCAAGTAGGCATCTCCAGATGTGTACCAAGAGTAGACCCCATCACTTTAGATTGACTGAGGTGATGTGTAGAAAAAGATTTTGAAACAACAGAATTTAAAACCCTCAACTTATTCTTTTGCCTTTTGCAGGGCTGAAGAGAAGATATTTTGCTCATTGTATTTTTCAGTTCACGGCCCAATAGCAAGTATCCTTGACAGGACCTTTCTTTTATGCCCCATTCCCCACTCTCATTACCTTTCCCTCTCCCTAGGTAACCATTTTATTTGTGATTTGTGTCTCACATTTGCATGTTTTCTTATGAAGTCTGTACTATTGTTTTTTTTTTTCTTTCCTCTGCATGTATATTTACTTTACATGAACAGGATTGTGCCATAGATTTCATTCTGTTTTGTATTTTCTCACTCACAACTCTTTATGAGGTCTTTCCATGTTTTGTGGCTATATACCTCATTTCTTTTAACTGCTGCTTAGGATATGTTGCAGATACAGTCAGGGTCCTAAAAGTGTCCTCTGTCCTTCCCATGTCTATGCACACCTGTGAACTTCCAAATGTTTACACCCACATTTCATTGCCAGTGGGCCTCCAGAGACCATATTTGCTGCCCATAGCATGCCCCAAAAGCTAAGGACTTTATGCCTCCTGAGAGAAATCCTCAACCTATGATTGGCCATTGTATAACTTCAGCTCCATCTCCTCTCAACTGTATAGTGTGCTAAGCCAGCCTCCAGATGTTCCCCAGAGAAGGGAGCTCCAGTAGCTGGTTGTTGAATTGATAATACATTCTTAATTAGCTGCTGTCTTCCCTTTCGTTTGGCACTTTCCACCCTCCTACCTGTTACCTGTGCATCCCAAATACAGCGTCTTTGTCACATGGTCTGTTTCTAGGTTATCCCAAACTAAGAGAGTATTCCATTCATTTTATTATACTAGCACTAGTGAGGATCTGCAGGTTACTTTCTACTCACTACACTATAATAACCATCCTCCTACAAATCCCCTTATGGACCTATAAGGAAATGTCTCTGGGTTACTTACACAGTGCTAGAATTGTTGGGTCATATGGTTCATATGGAATTTGACTACGGACTACCAGATTTCTCTCCAAAATGATGTACATGGTTTTCTAGATCCTTTCATCTTGTTCAGCCCTATCTCACCCATTTGATAAGTGTTAGAGGCTTATGGTTGCTTTTGTTTTAATTTCTCTACTTACTAATGAGTTCATGATCTCCACATAAGCTTTGGGCCTCCTATTGTGTGAATTTTCTGTACAGATCCTTTGCCTATTTTTCTAATTACATTCCATTTAGGATTTTCTTACATTTTAGAAATCCATTCCTTGTCAAATGTAGACTTGGCAAGTATTGTCTCCCAATCTGCCGTCTGTTAGCTTTGTGGATGGTAATGTGTTTTGAACAGAAATCTTTAATTTGGATTAATTTAATGAATCTATTATTCTTTCTGATATATATATATATATATGTGTGTGTGTGTGTGTGTGTGTGTGTGTGTGTGTGTGTGTGTGTGTGTATAGAATATGTTGTTTGAGTATACCCTTGCCACTCCTAGGTCATAAAGATACTCTCCAACATTGCCCCCTATAACCCATAGAGTTTTACCCTTAACATTTGTATATTTTCTTCTGAATGTCCCCTTTGCTTATGAGTTAAAAAAATTCCCAGTATTTGTCAACTTATACCTTCACAGATTGTTAGTCAACTGCATGTTATTAAAGGATAAATGCAAAAGCAAAATAAATGGGAATTCATAGAAGCAGCACAATTAGTTCTCAAAACTTGAATGAGAGAAATTTTTGAATTACTCTACTTCTCTGAAGGCCACAGTTTTGAGCTTTAGTTATGCTGAAATTACTAACCAGTATTATGATTTTCCTGGTTTTTATCACTGATGCTGGGCAAATTATTCCCTTGAGGAGTAATTTTTTCTTTGGCAAATTTTGGGATCCTGGATTGCACGTTTTAACTATTTTATCTCTACTGCCTCAAACGCAAATCAGATCTCCTTCCAATATTCCTCTGAACCAAAGGAAACTATGTCCAAACATAAAATTGAGCTTTGTTTGTTATTGCTATCATTGGATCAGTCCATCAGACCAACTGGACTTTGGAACTGCCTCAGAGAGCACAGGGTTCCCAACTGTGACTACACTGCTGCATTTTGCTAGGACTCTTGAGTGTCCTCCATTCCTGAACCCATAGTCCCAATGACAGGAAAAACAGACACAGCTCACTTTGTCATGAGTCCAAGAGAAATATTAAGATGGGAAGGCCATGGACAATTCAGTTCAGCAAGTTTCCACTGAGTGCCTCTTCTCAAATTGTACTATCTCTTAGAATTCTTGTATTCTAGGTCTAGTTTATCACTTATAAACACGAGTTTCTAAACATTAAGAATAATCATCAATAGATGCACCAGAAATTCTAGACCCTAAGCTCCAGAAGAGAAATTCTCTGTCTTATCTTTCCTTAGTATACTTTTCAATGTGATGATCTTGTAGACTTCCAAGATGACTCAGGGTAAGAGGTCAGTATAAGACTGAAATACTGTGTTAAAATGGCATACGTGTGTGTATGTGTATTCATTTGTATCCAAATGTAATAAAATATGTGTCAATGGATATATGCTCGTATGTGTATGTATAAAGTGTGTGATAATACATATAAATAAGTGTATATGTATTATATATATATACACACACAGAGACACACACACACATATACACACACACATACCACTCTATCCCTAACACCTAAGACAGTCTGATAAACAGTAGAAAGTAAATAAATATTTAATGAGTGAATGAACAAATGAATGAAAGAGACTGAAGCTGAATGCCTTTGAGTGATCTCTACAAGTCGTGTAGGTGATAAAAGTACATAAGACACAATTGTAAAGTTTACTTTGGCAGGTTGTAGAGCTCCATATTCCTAACTCAAACCCTGACTCAGCTGGCAACATATTGTAAATAAATCAACTGAAAGATTTTCTCTTTTTTCTCACTTAGGGAACATAGTGGTAAACAAAAACATTTATCAAATACAGAGTCATAAATATCTAGGCGGCTATATTTTGCATTAATGACTCAATCGAACCTTATCATTATAATGCCTGAATAAGTTCAACAAAGGGTAGAATTTATAAAAAGGGAAAAAAAGGTATTCTAAATATAGATGAACAGTGGGTCCTTTTATAATCATATTTCTCACCAGGGCCATGTGAAAGACAATAATATACAAGAAATACAGATCTCCGAAGTGTTCTAAAGGATAGTACATTACTATCACTTCCGATTCACCCTTCCAACAAGGAAGTACAGTGGCACACCTGACTTCTTTCTATGATGTTAATTACTTAATTTAATACTTACTTTCTGTGAAATCTTATTTCTTTGTAGATTACTTTTGATTACACATAAATTGAAATTTAGAATTATTAAGGTGGACATAGGCATTAATATGGTACTTAAGAAATGTAGAGAATTATTCATTCTTTTCTATCCCTATCATGATATGGTGATCATTAACTCAAAGTTTATTTCAATTAATTAAATTTATTAATACTACTGGCTTAAACTACTTTTCCATGTGGAATTTCAGAAGACTATAAAATCTGAAACAACAGAATACTCTAGAATAAGTATTAAGGTTAGTAATGAGGGAAAATTTCAAATTTCTGAAAAGATGTGTGTATGTGTGTGTGTGTGTATGCATGCATGTGTGGGCATATAAGAAAACAAAAAAAACTGAGTACAAATATAATCTCTGAAAAGAAATATAGAAGACTGATTACTTCTAGGTCTTGAAATTGTACCTAAAAGTAAAATCACATAAAGTTTCTTTTAATTTTCTGGGGTTTTTTTTTTTGTTTTTTATAATAAATATTTACCATGGAATTGAGATAATATTTCTAAAATAATATGTATAATCTTTAGTTCCAATATCTTTTGAAACTCTCATCTATCTCACTACAAAAAAGCACTTTGTTGATCTGGGTTTTTTGTTCTGTGATCACTTAAAAGTGAAATGACCCAAAGATAAAACATGGTGACAGAACATAATGAAGAAGAAAATAAACTGAAAAATAACCTGTAGTATAATGACAATAGATCCAATGTTCTTATTATTGGAATACCAGAAAAACAGAAGAAAGAGATTGGGGCTGAAAGAGTGTTGGAAGAAATAATAACTGAAAACTTTCCTAATTTGGTGAATGGCAAACCTACAGATCCAAGAAATTGTGCGAACCCAATCAGAATAAATCTAAAGAAATCTATGCCATGACACATTGTAATTAAACTTTTAAAAATTAAAGATAAAGAAAGGGTCTCAAAAGCAGCCTGAGAGAAATTACACATTACTTTTAAGGGGGCACTAAATCGAATAGATATTAGAATTCTCATCTGAAACCATGAAGGCCAAAAGAAGTGGCACAATATTCTTGAAGTGTAGAAAGAAAATAATTGTCAACAGTGAATTCTGTATCTGTTGAGCCTTATTAAATCTAAAATGTTAAGAGAATTTTGGCTGACATACCTATCTTTAAAGACTGGTTGTTAGAGAAAGTTTTCAAGCAGGAAGAATTTTTTTTTCTTTTCTTTTTTTTTTTTTTTGAAGGAAGCTTGGAATGTCAGGAAGGAAGAAAGAACAGCAGAAGGGAATTATGAGTACATATAATACACCATTTTTTCTTATGAGTTTTATAAATCATATTTTAGATTCAAAACAATTATAATGCCCTCTGATATCTGAGACAATGATATTTAAAAATGAGGAGAGTAAAGGAGCTAAATGGAACTGCAACAGAATCAAACTTTATTAGACACAGTTAAAGCAGTGTGAGAGGAAAATTTATAGCACTAAGTCCTTACATTGGAAATGAGTCAGAATCAAAGTTTCAAATCAACAACCTAAGTTCTAACCTCAGGAAATTAGGAAAAGCAGATTAAATAAACCTAAAGCAAGGAGAAGAAAGGGTATAATAAAGATAAGAGTGGCAGAAGTCAATGGAAGAAAAAAATAAGAAATCAATAAAGAACATCGATGAAGCAAAAGCTGGTTCTTCAAAACGTAATGAAATTGAGAAACTTCTAATGTAAGTTATTAAAATAAAAAGAAACAAGGCACAAATCACCAACATCAGAAATGAAACAGGGACTATCACTATGGCACATGCAGACATTAAACAGATGGTAATGGAATGCTACAAATAACATTGTGCTTATGTATTTGACAACTTAGGAGAAATGGGAGACAATTTCTCAAAACCACAAACTACCAAAACTCAACCAATAAAATAAACAATTTGAATATCCCCATAACTTACAGTCAAATTGAATTATTAACTTAAAAGCGTCTCCCAAAAGAAATATCCAAGACCAGATTGTGTCACTGGAGAGTTCTACCAAATATTTAAAGAATCAACATGAATTTTGCGTAATGTCTTCCAGAAAGTAGAATAAGAGAGCATTTTCCACTTATTGTATAAGACCAACATTGTCCTAATATTACCCTTTTGCCAAATCAGACAGTAGCATGCCAAAAATAAAAAACCAAAACCAACCAAACAAACAAAAATCCCCTACAGACCAATATCCAATACCTCCAGTGAAGTTAGGTTCCAAAATTTTCAACAGTACATATGAAAACTAAATCCAACAATATGTAAAATGAATTACACAGGTTGACCAAATAGGATTTATTCCAGGTAGGCAGGCTATTTAGTATTCAAAAATTACTCAATTAAGTCTACTATATCAACAAGTTGAAGAAGAAAACATATTTTCATATCAATTGACTCAAAAATTTGATACCTGTTCATCATAACAACTCTCAGAAAAATAGGACTAAAAGGAAACCTCCTCAGCTTGCTAAGTGGCACCACGAAAACCTATACCTAACATTATGATTAATTGTGAAAGACTGAATATTTCTTCCCTTAGATTGAGGGAAAGATGTCTGCTTGTTATCATTATTATTCAACATAATGCTGGAAGTTCCAGCGAGAGAAATAGGCAAGATAAATAAATGAAAGCATATATATTCTAAACAAAAAACCTCTCTCTATTTACAAAAGACATAAAAATTACAAGTAATCTACCAAAAAAGGCAAAATAACCAAAAAAAACTTATAAAACTAACTGAGTTCAGCAAGGTCACAAGACATAAGATTAATGCACAAAACTTAATCTCATTTCTATATACCAACAGTGACATGCAGAAAATAAAATTGAAACATAATATCAGTTGCATCACTTCCAAAAAATAAAATACATAGGCATAAGCTCAGAAAACATATACTGGATCTGTATGCCAAAAATTAAAAAATGCTAATGAAAGAAATTGAAGAAGATCTAAAAAATAAGGAGACATACTATGTTCATGGATTGGCAGACTCAACATAATAACGATGTTAGGCCAGGTGCGGTGGCTCACACCTGTAATCCCAGCACTTTGGGAGGCTGAGGCGAGTAAATCACAAGGTCAAGAGATTGAGAACATCCTGGCCAATATGGTGAAACCCCATCTCTACTAAAAATACAAAAATTAGCTGGACGTGGTGGCATATGCCTGTAATCCCAGCTACTCAGGAGGCTGAGGTAGGAGAATCACTTGAACTCAGGAGGCAGAGGTTCCAGAGACCCAAGATCATCCCATGGCATTCCTGCCTGGGCCACAAAAGTGAAATTTCATCTCAAACAAAAAATGATGCTAATTTGCCCCAGATTGATCTATCAATTTACTCCAATTTTGATCAAAATCCCAGCTAGGTTTCTGTACACATAAACAAGCATATTCTAAAATTCTTATGGAAAGTCATAGACCCTGGAATAGCTAAAACCATCTGGACAAAGAATATAGATTAAGGCTTACTATATAGCCACAATAATCAAAACAGTGTAGCGTTAGCCAAAGGATAGGCACATAGGGAGCCGGGCGCAGTGGCTCATGCCTGTAATCCAGGACTTTGGGAGGCCAAGGTGGGCAGATCATGAGATCAAGAGATCAAGACCATCCTGGCCAACATGGTGAAACCCTGTCTCTACTAAAAATACAAAAATTAGCCAGGCATGGTGGCGCATGCCTGTATTCTCAGCTACTCAGGGGGCTGAGGCAGAAGAATCGCTTGAAGCCAGGAGGCAGAGGTTGCAGTGAGCCAAGATAGTGCCACTGCACTCCAGCATGGTGAAGGAGTGAGACTCCATCCCCCACTGCAAAAAAAAAAAAAAAAGACAGGCACATAGGTCAATGGTACAGCACAGAGGATGAGAAATAGAAACCCCCAAAACAATGTTTGGCTGATTTTTTATGAAGTGCAAAAATCAATACAATGGAGGAAAGTTAGCCACTTTAACAAATGGTGGTAGAACAGTAAGACAAACACAAGCAAAACACAAACAAACAAACAAAAATCCATGCCGAAAAAAAAACCCTTTGAGCTCAGTTTCACAATTTATACAAATATGAACTCAAAATGGGTCATAAATTTAAATGTGAAACAAAATCTAAAAACTTTTAGAAATAAAAACACAGGAGCAAACTTTAGGATCTGGAGCTAGGCAGAGACTTATTGGACTTGACAACAAAATCATGAGCCACACAAGGAAAACTTGACAAAAAACTTGACAAATCTGATTTTATCAAACTTAAAACACTTGCTTTTGAAAGTTCACGTGAGGAAATTGAAATTATAAGCTACAAGATAGAAATAAATATTTTAAAACCACATAGTTGAGAAAGGACTAATATCTAGAATATATAAAGAACTCTGAAAACTCAACAATACAAAAATATCTAATTAGAAAATGGACAAAAGGCATCACAGACCAAAGAGGACATAAAATGGCAAAAAAAAAAAAAAAAAAGGCAGGCACATGGAAATATGTTAAACATTTATTAGTCATTAGAGAAATATAAATGAAAACCATAATGAGATATCACTAGACATCTATAAGCATTGTGAAAATGAGAATTACAACACCAAATGCTGATGAGGAAGTGGTGAAACTAGATCATTCATACATTGCTTTTAAGACTGTGAAATGGTACAGACACTCTGGAAAGCAGTTTAGCAGTTTCTTAAATATTTAAACATGCAACTGCCCTATGACCTAGAATTTTATTCCTGTACATTTATCCTAGAGAAATGAAAACTTATGTTCCCACAAAAATTTTTGCATGCATGTCCATGTAAGTTTTATTATGACAGCCAAAAACCGGTATCAACCCAGATGTCCTTCAAGAGTTGAGTGGTTAGGCCAGGCGCTGTGGCTCATGCCTGTAATCCCAGTTACTCCGGAGGCTGAGGCTGGAGAATCGCTTGAACACAGGAGGCAGAGGTTGCTGCGAATGGAGATCGTGCTGCTGCACACCAGCCTGGGTGACGGAGCGAGACTCCATCTCAATAACAAAAGCAAACTAACAAAAAAGAGTTGAATGGTTAAACAAAATTGTGGTATAATGGTGTATATATACACCATGTAATACTACTCAGCAATAAAAAGAAATACACTACCGATATACAAAATGACTTGAATGAATCTTTAGGAAATCATGCTGAGCAAAAACAAAACAAAACAAAACTCCAAATGGTTATATACTACATAATTTCACTTATGTTAAAATTTCAAAATGACAAAATTTTAGAAATAGAGGACAGACTAGTGACAGACAGTTAGAAAGGGAGGTAGAGAAATTGGGGAAGAAGGGCAATGGGTGTGGATAGAAAAGAGCAGGAGGCGTTAGGAGATATACCTAATGTAAATGACGAGTTAATGGGTGCAGCACACCAACATGGCACATGTATAGATATGTAACAAACCTGCACGTTGTGCACATGTACCCTAGAATGTAAAGTATATATATATAAAAAAAAGAACAGGACGGATCCTTGTGGCACAGGAACCCCTCAGTATTTTAACCAGGGTGATGATACATGAACTTATACAGGTGATAAAATTGTGTAGAACTTCATGCACACATAAAAGAATAAACTTAGGAAAGCTGAATAAGATACGTGGATTGATTGATGTCAATATCCTGGTTGTGATATCATACTATAGCTCTAAAAAAGTTACCGTTGTGGAAATTAGGCAAAGTGTACAAGGCTTCTCTTTACATTACTAACGCTTACAACTGCATGTGAATCTATAATTATCTTGAGTTTTTTTCTTCTTTTCTTAATGGAGAGAACATCCTCAAGGATTTTCCTTCATGAAAATGTTAGCTAAAACAAAAATCTACACTTTATGCCATGAAATTGTCCTAAAATAATACTGGGTGTTTATGTCTTCTTTCTTCTTTCATCCGTCTTTATGGCATGATGTGACACAATGATTAAGATGAGAAGATTTGAAGTCAGACACACTTAGGACAAACTCCTCAGACTTCCACCAACTAGCAGTGTGACCTTTGGCTAGCCATTTAATGTCTCTGAGATTCTGATTCTTCTTTAATCCATGCAAATCTTAGGGTTTCAGTGCCTCCAGACTGTAAAGATCAAACCCAAACAATTTTAGAAGGCTTTGAAGCTTCTGGGAGAAGTAAGCTGAGGGAATTCCGGGAAGGCATTGAAGGAAGGGTTCCTTATCTGAATGTGTCCCATTTAGAGCACTTTATTTTTTGTAAGTGTTTATTTTCACATATATGATCCAGTGAAGGTTTTAAAATATTTCCACAAGTTCTTTGACATTCTTACCTTCAAAAGGTGGAGTCTAACTCTGTCCTCTTGAGGATTAGGTGAAAGTATGTGACTTACAAGGGTAGGTCATAAAAGACATTCTTGCTTCTGTCTCTTGGATCAATCCCACTAGGGAGACCAGCTGACATGTCATGAGGATGCTCAAGCAGCCATATGGAAAGACTCACATGGCAAGGTTCTGAAAATTCCTGCCAAAGGCCAACACAGAACTGAACATGTGACTAGCCATGTGAGTGAATTCTCAAGCCCAAGTCAAACCTTCAAATGACTGCAGACTTGACTGACCTTAAATGGCAACCTCATGGAAGACTCCAAGCCAGAACCATCTAGCTAAACTCCTGAATTCCTGACTTCCAGAAACTAAGTTTATATATGTTTGTTGTTCAAAGCTGCTAAGATTGGAGGTAATATGTTACGCAGCAACCGATTGAATCCATAATCTAATCTTATTCTTTACACAGTTCAGAAATGTCAAATAATTTTTTCATGGTACAGAGTTAGTAAAAGATAGACCCAACCAAATTCTGATGTCCCGATTTCAAATAAAGTGTCATGGGATCTCTTCCAGCTTGTATGATCAATATTCCATTTAAAATTCTGAATCACTGTTTTAAAGAGAGGCAAGTTGCTGTCAGCTTTGGATTTGGTGGCACTCAAGAATAATAGCAACAATCCTTTACAGCCAGACAGAAATGGCCCTTACACTGGATCCTGTGTTTTAGATTGTTCTTTTTCATTCCAGTCTTGTTCTGCATGCAGAAGCGACCCATGGATGCACACAAAGCTCTTCATGGTGCAGGACAGAGTTTGAGAGAAAAAGAGACATTTTAAATCATCTTCACATCATATAATCCTTGCCACTCTTATCATTGGAAAGCCATGAAATAATTTGAATAGAATGTGTGAACAGCTAAAATGAAGATGATTTTATTATTCATGAAACTTTAATACAAATACTTTATAATATGGATCTAAATATGGCCTGCAGCCACCATGTTTCAGCATGGGACTTCAAGGATTTTTCAAGGAAGTCAAGGAGCATTTAAAATTTGAATGTGGCATTCTAAGTCATTATGAAGGAATATTTATTAAGCTAAGAGCATAAAACATTACACTGGATATTTTATTAGCTTTACTTTATAACTTTTAAATATTTAGAACTATGGTATGCGGCCTTAAGGGGCTCCTGCTTTTAGCCCCTCAAGTGACAAGATTAGGAAGCATTCATTTACTCATCAGTGCTTTTCAATTCTCACTAAATAAGAATTATTTAAAGATTAAGCAAGATTAGGAAAACTGTTTTCCCTCCATACAGGGACCAAGGAATCAACCTGAAACACTATAACTATGATAACCGTTCAGAAAACCCTTCTAGGGTTCTGGTCTATAATTCTAGGTCCAACAGAGGAAAAAAGAACGTGGTCTTTTGAGTTCCATAGTCTACAGATCCAGTTACAATAAAAATCCTAATGATTACCATGTATTGGGGACCATATTAGGTGCTTTTCATGAATGACATTCTGTACTCCTCACCACAACTGTGTTGGTGAGGTGCAATTAGCCTCATTATGCAAATGAGAAAGGCAAGACTCAGAGATATGTTCCAGATCCTTTAGTGAGAAGAGACAGGTTACAATTCTGTCTCTTCCCAAGGCCAGTGCACATGACTACCATTCTTCATGGCAGTAGAGCTACTCTGGAGGAATTTAGGTGTCACATTTCCCTGAGTTCTAGAATAGGGGGGAAGTCTCCTTTGAAAAGATCACAGCAGTCTTGGGAGACATTTGCACACGGGTTTATCCCAAAAATCTATTCTAACTCTTAAGGGTTTATCAACTTAGCATATTAGTCACTACTGAATTTTTATGTTGTCATAAAAAATGTTATTTCTAAGATATTATTAGTTTCTGACATCAAACCCAAAAGAAAGGAAAAAGTCAGTGAATCAAGGCTTTAGGATATCAGAAAAAAGATATGAACCAAAAATTGAATTTATAGGTATTAGAGGAAAGAAATCTTAAAGGAAAACATAAGGAAACTCCAGGGGAATATGAGTCTACAACCTAGTCTGACAGTTTTATGTTGCACCATAATTTAATATAATGGAGAAATTCAGGCTCTAAACTATTCATGTTAAAGTTTCATGAATAATAAAATCATCTTCATTTTAGCTGGTCACATATTCTATTCAAATTATTTTATGGCCTTCCAATGGTAAGAGTGGCAAGGATTGTATAACGTTAAGATAATTTAAAAGCAACTGCTTACGTTGCTTAATCTTTAAATAATTCTTATTTAGTGAGAATTGAAAAGCACTGATGAGTAAATGAAGAATGAAAGATATTTATAAAGGTATGAAACATCACTCAGAAATGATCATATTCTAGTTAACAATTCATATAGCAATTTCAGCTTTAAAAGGAGTTTGCTGTATTGTTTAGTGCAATATTTTTTCTATTTAGGCAGAGAATGGTAGATTTAACACTACAATATTAGCAGTGTTTAAAAGCCCCAGCATTTCCATCCTAGAAGTACATGCCCCCAATCTTCCAAGAAAAAAGCTTATATTAATTTGCCATTGAACAAATGGCACAGTCCTACAAAAGAAAGTCAAAACTTTTCTTTCCTAGCTTTGCTTTTCAGGTAGAATAATATTGTGTCATATCACCTAGTATTATTACTTACATAAAATTTTCTTCCAGGATGAAAATACAAGAGTGAATGGTAAGTTTCCTTCTGAGCTGGCATCCTTACCACAGAAGGTAAACCTCTAAAACACTGTAAAATCACAAACTGCCTAATATAATAAATTTGTTCTCCAGATAGCATTATCTTTCACTACTTATTTCTTCCATCTTTCATCCATGGAGTTTTACATTATTCTCACATTGTATATAGTGAGACAGTCACAGGGCAAAAACTAAACAATCTTTGCTCTTGACAAATCCTTTAACAAAAAAAAAAAGAGAGAGAGAGAGAGAGAAAGAAAGAAAGAAAGAAAGAAAGAAAGAAAGAAAGAAAGAAAGAAAGAAAGAAAGAAAGAAAGAAAGAAAAGACAGACCTTGGCTTTAAGCAGGTCATTATTTGTTAGTTTCAACCCACAACCAGGTTTATTTGACTTTATATTTTTTGTCCATTTTATATAGCATCACTTTTAGACAGAAATGGTGTAAAAGAAACTCACAAGCTTAAAATTATATATATGAATCCATTTGACTGTGCCAAACTATTTTGTGAAAATATTTTTCTCTCAAAATCCCAAAGTACATTTTTAAAATTCTCATTTGCCCTTCATAACTTCCTCATTTGTCTGTCTAAAACTCCTTCTCTTTAAATAATTTAACAACACCTGTCTCCAACATTAATATACATATTACCAAATGTAAATCTATACATACTTATGCATATTCATATGCAACACAGACACATGTACATTTGCAATTTATAACTGACAAACTCACCTTCTCATTTCCAAGTGCAACTCATTCTAAATTTATTTTCAGTTTATATCAACAAAGGTTTTTTAATATAAACTCTTTAATATAAACTCTTTTCAGTATGCCAAACTATCTTGAGAAAGTATTTTTCTCTCAAAATCCCAAAGTAAATTTAAAAATTCTCATTTGTCCTTAATAATTCCTTCATCTGTTCAAAACTCTTCCATTTAAATAATTTAACAATATGTACTTCCAACATATACATACTACCAAACATAAATGTATACATATTATGCATATCTATATACTACACACACGTATATACATATGCAATTCATAACTGGCAAACTCACCTTCTCATTTCCAAGTGCACACAGCTCATTCCAAATTTAGTTTCAGTTTATATCAACAAAGGTCATGGGTTTTTTTTTTTTAATCTGAAGCCAAACAAACCACAAGACAATAAATTTAGAATCTCCTGCTTATATTCCAAAAAATTATCCTGTGAAAGATGGCAATGAGGTTTTACTCCTCCGGAGAAAGAAACCAATCTCCAAAATAATGTCCTAGGAAATAGCTTTTCCCTGAGATTTTCTTCTTTATTTTTATGAAGAAAAAAATACAAATACAGAAGGCATTTGAGCAAATCAAATGGTAAGAGGCTTCTACACTAGCCACCTTTTCTGTTTAGAAAAGAAAATAGTTTTATCTTATGCTGTAAATACTGCAGAGTATTAAAAGGGATGTAGTCACTCGCATTTTTTTTTCTAAATTTCTTTCCCACAACTAAGATTATTTTAGTGAACATGAAAAGGAGAAAATAATCCTTGAAATCAAAATAACTGAATTTGTATGTTTAAGATAAATACAAAGCCCTAATACTTTCCTATAATATTAATCTACTTTTGGAAATATCAGCCAATGAATCTCAAGTGAAATTTCAAACATCAATTGTGGACAATGTTTTTCATATTTGTGGATAGGTAATATGATGCAGATCTTGCAACAAATAGCTACCTTTAAGTATTGTCTAAGATCATGACAGAAAGAGATGATATTTCATTTCATTATGATAAAATCCAGAAAATATTCAGAAATGCTCTTTTTCTAACTCCACTACTATGGTTCTAGGATTAACAAGTTTTGGGCTTTGGAGTAAGACAATCTGAGTTCAAGATCCAGTTTTTGGCTGAGTGACAAAGAGCAAATTATTTAACACTCTAGACTTGCCTCCTTCTCTAGCAAACAGGCATTACAGGGTGTACAGAGGACTAAACATTACATGTAACACACTTTGTGCCATTCATTCCGAGCTCACAGTAACTGTCAATAAATATCACTCAGGGCTGGTGTTGCTGAGGTACTGACACTTCTTTCTGTCAGATACACAAAGATTCTGCTAAATGCCACCTAAAAGATGTACTTCTGGATAGCTCAAACAAGGACATTAATTGCAATGGAAAAGGAAACATGTACACTTCCACCATGTTCGACGTGGGATTATTCTTGGCATTCACAACAACTGTGCAAAGTTGGCAGTAATGCAACCTTATTTTACGCAAGAAAATAAAAGTGAAAATGGTCGCCCAGCTCAGTAAAAGGCAGAGCTTGGACTCCAACTCCAAATCTCATGGGCTTTCATTTCCATCAGGCTACAAACATATACATTAACTTGAGGAGAAGGAAGAAAGAGCTATCAGCCCCTTCGTTTCACTTGATTCATAGGTGTGAAATAATTCTGTTCCATGGTTTGTCTTCATAAATTTTGTGATGTGAGTGGTGCTTGACAGGTCTCTCTGACAAACTCATAGGAAATTAGTGCCTTGAAGGATCTCTTAGGTTCCTGTTAAATGTAAATATTCCTTGAAGAAATTTTATTACATAACCTTCAGGGAGAGTTAAGTTTAACTGCTATCTGAGTGTGAATGGCTGGCAGAACGGAAGGCAGAATTGGAAAAGCAGGGATTAGAGATCAAACTGGAAATGGAAGAGAGGCCCCAGATGGAGACAGCGAAGTATCACATGAGAAGACAATTCCTTCTGTTTCCACAGGTTTTGCATCTGAGAGTTCAACCAACCATGGATCAAAAATATTTGAGATAAAACAATAAAAAATAACAGTTGACAATAAAAATACAATTTAAAAAACAATACCATATGATATCTATTTACATAGCATTCACATTGTATTAGACATTAGAAGTAATCTAGAGATGATTTAAAGTAAAAGGGAAAATATGTATAGGTTATATGCAAATACTGTGCCATTTTTATATCAGGAACTTGAGCATCTGAGGATTTTGATATCCACAGAGATTTTGGAACCAATCCCCGTAAATACCAAGGGATAACTGTATTGAGTATTTATTAGGCACAGATAAATAATATGTACTTGATAATCCATCTTTAACATGGCCATAGTAGCGTATTAGCTACTGCTTATTACTACTAACATCATGTTCTGTGGGAAAATTAGTAAAGACATTACACTGGCTTAGAGAGTAAGAATTCTGCCTTCTAGTCACAGTTCTGCCATTTAGTACCAATGTGGCATGGGTAAATTACTTTATAGCTCTGCCCCAGTTTCCTCATTTGTAATAGTTGTCTTTCCTCCTCACATGGTTGTTATGAAAAAAAGTGAGCTGGGCTGCCCTTTTCGGGTCCCTTCCTTTGTATGGGAGCTCTGTTTTCACTCTATTAAATCTTGCAACTGCACTTTCTTCTGGTCCATGTCAGTTACAGCTCTAGCTGAGCTTTTGCTCGACGTCCACCACTGCTGTTCGCCGCCCTTGCAGACCTGTCACTGACTTCCATCCCTCTAGATCCAGCAGGGTGTCCGCTGTGCTCCTGATCCAGCAAAGGCACCCATTGCCACTCCAGATTGGGCTAAAGGCTTGCCATTGTTCCTGCATGACTAAGTGCCCAGGTTCGTCCTAATCGAGTTGAACACTAGTCACTGGGTTCCATGGTTCTCTTCCGTGACCCACGGCTTCTAATAGAGCTATAACACTCACCGCATGACCCAAGATTCCATTCCTTGGAATCCGTGAGGCCAAGAACCCCGGGTCAGAAAACACGAGGCTTGCTACCATCTTGGAAGCGGCCCACCACCATCTTGGGAGCTCTGGGAGCAGGGACCCCCTGGTAACATTTGGCGACCATGAAGGGACCTCCAAAGCAATGGGAAACATTCCCCAAAAGGAAAAAACGCCCCTAAGATGTATTCTGGAGAACTGGGACCAATTTGGCCCTCGGACACTGAGAAATAAATGACTTATATTCTTCTGCAGTACCACCTGGCCATAATATCCTCTTCAAGGGGGAGAAACTTGGCCTCCTGAGGGAAGTATGAATTATAACACCACCTTACAGCTAGACCTCTTTTGTAGAAAAGAAGGCAAATGGAGTTAAGTGACATATGTACTAACTTTTTTTCATTAAGAGACAACTCGCAATTATGTAAAAAGTGTGATTTACGCCCTACAGGAAGCCCTCAGAGTCTACTTCCCTACCCCGGCGTTCCCCCAACTCCTTTCCCAATTAATAAGTACCCCCCTTCAACCGAAATGGCCCAAAAGGAGATAGACAAAGGGGTAAACAATGAACCAAAGAGTGCCAGTATTCCCTGATTATGCCCTCTCCAAGTGGTGAGAGGAGGAGAATTCAACTCAGCCAGAGTGCATGTACCTTTTTCTCTCTCAGACTTAAAGTAAATTAAAATAGACCTAGGTAAATTCTCAGATAACCCTGATGGCTATATTGATGTTTTACAAAGGGTTAGGGCAATCCTTTGATCTGACACGGAGAGATATAATGTTACTGCTAAATCAGACACTAACCCCAAATGAGAGAAGTGCCACCATAACTGCAGCCCGAGAGTTTGGCTATCTCTATTATCTCAGTCAGGTCAATGATAGGATGACAAGAGAGGAAAGAGAATGATTCCCCACAGGCCAGCAGACAGTTTCCAGTGTAGACTCTCATTGGGACACAGAATCAGAGCACGGAGATTGGTGTCGCAGACATTTGCCAACTTGCATGCTAGAAGAACTAAGGAAAACTAGGAAGAAGGCTATGAATTATTCAGTGATGTCCACTATAACACAGGGAAAGGAAGAAAATCCTACTCCCTTTCTGGAGAGACTAAGAGAGGCATTGAGGAAGCATACCTCTCTGTTACCTGACTCTATTGAAGGCCAACTAATCTTAAAGGATAAGTTTATCACTCAGGCAGCTGCAGACACTAGAAAAAAACTTCAAAAGTCCACCTTAGGCCTGGAGCAAAACTTAGAAACCATATTGAACTTGGCAACCTCGGTTTTTTATAATAGAAATCAGGAGGAGCAGGTGGAACAGGACAAATGGGACACACACACAAAAAAAGCCACCGCTTTAGTCATGGCCCTCAGACAAGCGGACTTTGAGGCTCTGGAAAAGGGAAAGGCTGGGAAAATCAAATGCCTAACAGGGCTTGCTTCCGGTGTGGTCTACAAGGACACTTTAAAAAAGATTGTCCGAATAGAAATAAGCCGCCCCCTTTTCCATGCCCCTTATGTCAAAGGAATCACTGGAAGGCCCACTGCCCCAGGGAATGAAGGTCCTCTGAGTCAGAAGCCACTAACCAGATGATCCGGCAGCAGGACTGAGGGTGCCCAGGGCAAGCACCAGTCCATGCCATCACCCTCACAAAGTCCCGGGTATGCTTGACAATTAAGGGCCAGAAGGTTAACTGTTTCCTGGACAGTGGTGTGGCCTTCTCAGTCTTACTCTCCTGTCCCAGACAACTGTCCTCTAGATCTGTCACTATCCGAGGAGTCCTAGGACAGCCAGTCACTAAATACTTTTCCCAGTCACTAAGCTGTGACTGGGGAACATTACTCTTCACATGCTTTTCTAATTATGCCTGAAATCCCCACTCCCTTGTTAGGGAGAGACATTCTAGCAAAAGCAGGGGCCATTATACACCTGAACAGAGGAGAAGGAACGCCCGTTTGTTGTCCCCTGCTTGAGGAAGGAATTAATCCTGAAATCTGGGCAACAGAAGAACAATATGGACGAGCAAAGAATGCCCATCTTGTTCAAATTAAACTAAAAGATTCTGCCTCCTTTCCCTACCAAAGGCAGCAATATAGAGAGAAAGGGAATTCCTAATTTCCGAGGGAACACCTATCAAACATCAGGAAGCCATTAGGAGATTATTATTGAGGTACAGAAACCTAAAGAGGTGGCAGTCTTACACTGCTGGGGTCGTCAGAAAGGAAAGAAAAAGGAAATAAAAGAGAACCACCAAGCGGATAGTAAAGCAAAAAGAGCCACAAGGCAGGACCCTCCATTAGAAATGCTTATAGAAGGACCCCTAGTATGGGGTAATCCCCTCCGGGAAGCCAAGTCCCAATACTCAGCAGAAGAAATAAAATGGGGAACCTCACGAGGACATAGTTTCCTCCCCTCAGGATGGCTAGCTACCAAAGAAGGAAAAATACTTTTGCCTGCAGCTAACCAATGGAAACTACTTAAAACCCTTCACCAAACCTATCACTTAGGCATTGATAGCACTCATCAGATGGACAAATTATTATTTACTGGACCAGGCCTTTTCAAAACTATCAAGCAGATAGTCAGGGCCTGCGAAGTGTGCCAAAGAAATAATCCCCTGCACTGTAGGCCATGCATTTCAATCCCTGTATCTTTAATCTCCTTGTTAAGTTTGTCTCTTCCAGAATCAAAACTGTAAAACTGCAAATGGTTCTTCAAATGGAGCCCCAGTTGCAGTCCATGAATAAGACCTACCGCAGACCCCTGGGCCGACCTGCTAGCCCATGCTCCGATGATAATGACATCGAAGGCACCCCTCCCGAGGAAACCTCAAATGCACAACCCCTACTACACCCCAATTCAACAGGAAGCAGTTAGTGCGGTTGTCAGCCAACCTCCCCAACAGCACTCGGGTTTTCCTGTTGAGAGAGGGTACTGAGAGACAGGACTAGCTGGATTTCCTAGGCCGNGGCTAGCTACCAAAGAAGGAAAAATACTTTTGCCTGCAGCTAACCAATGGAAACTACTTAAAACCCTTCACCAAACCTATCACTTAGGCATTGATAGCACTCATCAGATGGACAAATTATTATTTACTGGACCAGGCCTTTTCAAAACTATCAAGCAGATAGTCAGGGCCTGCGAAGTGTGCCAAAGAAATAATCCCCTGCACTGTAGGCCATGCATTTCAATCCCTGTATCTTTAATCTCCTTGTTAAGTTTGTCTCTTCCAGAATCAAAACTGTAAAACTGCAAATGGTTCTTCAAATGGAGCCCCAGTTGCAGTCCATGAATAAGACCTACCGCAGACCCCTGGGCCGACCTGCTAGCCCATGCTCCGATGATAATGACATCGAAGGCACCCCTCCCGAGGAAACCTCAAATGCACAACCCCTACTACACCCCAATTCAACAGGAAGCAGTTAGTGCGGTTGTCAGCCAACCTCCCCAACAGCACTCGGGTTTTCCTGTTGAGAGAGGGTACTGAGAGACAGGACTAGCTGGATTTCCTAGGCCGACTAAAAATCCCTAAGCCTAGCTGGGAAGGTGACCCCATCCACCTTTAAACACGGAGCTTGCAACTTAGCTCACTCTGACCAATCAAGTAGTAAAGAGAGCTCACTGAAATGCTAATTAGGCAAAACCAGGAGGTAAAGAAATAGCCAATCATCTATCGCCTGAGAGCAGAGCAGGAAGGACAATGATTGGAACATAAACCCAGGCACTGGAGCCATCAACGGCTACCCTCTTTGGGTCCCCTTCCTTTGTATGGGAGCTCTGTTTTCACTCTATTAAATCTTGCAACTGAAAACAAAAGTGAGCTAGTATGTTAAAGCTCATGATAAAATAAAAATAATTCTGGATAGATGCAAATTATTATATGTAATACTTGCCAAAACAAATATTTAGTGAACAAACCTTCAGGCAGGGTATTGCTTTACCATAGAGCAACTAAGTTAAACCAAATATTAATCTTGGCAGGAATATCATATAACAAAATCATTATTATTACCACTTATGCTGAATTCTTATGTATAAATAAAATGTAGTGCTACTAAAATGGAATTCTGACTGTTTTCACCAAAGTCACAAATTATTCAGCTTCTGAGCCTAACACACTTGTTAGGTTGCATGTACCCCTAGTTTCCACTTCAGATCATGCTATTATCTGTGGATAAAAATTCAGTCATCTCACTTGATCGCTAAATTGATCAGAACTTGAATCCAGACCTCTGGCTAAAGGAAACTTTGAAGGGATCCAGTTGGCAATCTCAGTATTTGTGCACCCTTTCATAACGACAAAGGTGTTATCATTCCTGCTTGAGTTCTAGCCTAAAAGAATAATTGGAAAGATATCTATTGTTAAATTCCCAAGGAAAAGTATAATTAACTGCTGCCCAATTGTGGCTGCCATCTCAGTCTGCAGGGCAGATATTTTACTGAGCGAGAGAGCCTCTAGTGAATCCCTTGGCTCATACCAGTATATCTCATCTATCAAGAAAGTGAATGCTTCTTCAAAGTATCTTAATCATGAAATCATAAAGTAATTTCCGTCCGAGTCTTTCCTCTAGGCTCTCATCAGTCTATCATTTCTCCTATCCGTTATATTGCCAAACTATATGACATACCTTCATTTTCCAAAGCCCTTTCCCTCACAAGCGAAATAAATAAAAGCATTCTAAAATTTGAACTTACATTTATCTCCTTCCCATAATTTAGTTTATTTCTGTTGCCATTGTCTTTGGCCTTTGCAATCACTGCATTTCTTCATATCTGTCGCCTTTCTTGGACCTGTGGCCTTTCTTCCATAAACAATATCAAGGTTAAAAAGAAAAAAAAAAAAAACTAAAGCTGAATTTCATGGTGGGTCAATGAGGATTTGAATCTTTTATTTACTACCATAATCACAAAGCAGAATTGCTTCCTTCAAATTACACTCATAAATTATCAACTATTATGCCTGAGTGTGTTGGTGCAAAGGTTGACGCTGAATAAACTTTCAGAGGGGCAGGGGAAATTGTAATTTATATGTCACATTTGGTCTCGACATACTTACTTGTCACTCGCTTGAGTAGCTACAGAGAAATGGAGTAAAGGAGTGCTAATATACCAACAGGGACACCAAAACTTCCCTCTTGCAAATGTTGTGATGTATCCAGAAACATGGCCTGTGAGTTCCATAGCCTGTGAGTTCTCTCTTCTTCCACCAGCTACTCAGGTTTTCATTTTCAGTTCCAAAGGACCCAGTTATTTCCCTTTAGGAAACAGAAAAATAGACCAAATAATGATGCATACATGTTTTTAGGCTCAAGAGATTATTTCTGTCTTCCAAAGGTAAACCAGTAACATAAAACCCACACACACACGCACAGCATTTCATAAGCGATTGCATATTTATTCCTTTCCAGAGAAGCAATGTGAAATTAAATCATGGAATATGGACAAGAGAGTGTTTCAATCTATTTTCTTCACTAATCCCATCATTCAGTGTTTATGAAGACTATTAAGTCAAGGACTCATTATTCATCCTACAGGTAAGATGATCCTTAGGTGTGCAACTCTTTCAAAATAAGAATAATGTCTCTGCATTGTAAGTGAGGAAAAAACTAATACATACAGTCATTGATGCTAGCTCTGGCATTAAGTATTTCAGCAAAAAGTTAACCAAAGTCATGAGTAAAAGGACATGCCACAGAGTGGGAGAAATTTGTAACTCATAGATGAGGAAGTCCTCCAAGTAAATAAGAAAGCGACAGACTGCCTAAATTTTTAAATGTACAACATAATTAAATGGGCCCTTCATGAAAAAAGAAAGCCAAATGGCCAATGAACAAACTAAAAGCTGCTCACCTCACTGGCAACTTGGAAGATAAATATGAAAATTACAGTGTGATCATCAATATACACCCACCGGATCAGCAAAAATTACACTGTCTGACAATGTCATATGTTTGTGGGCACATGGAACTGAGAACTCTCATATATTGTTTGTGGGGATGCAAACTGCATTTTGAAAATGATTTAACATGATCCATTAAAGTTGAAGGTATGTAAACCCTAAGACAGCACTAGATATATACATTAGAGAAATTCCTATACATTTGTACCACAATACAAGTACAAGGAAGTTGGTAGCAGCATTGTGCATGATGCCTCCAAACAAGAATAACCAAAATGTCCATCACAATACAGGAAACATAATTTCTGCTGTGCTTGTAGAATGGAACACTAAACAACAAAAAGAGATGAGCTACAGCTACACAAAACTATATGGGTGAGTCCAGGAGTCTATATTACAAATATTGAATCATTGGTATGACATTGGCTTGGAACAAACAGAAAACATGCCAGATATTGACAACTCATATAGGTCTGCTGAAGAATATCAACAAGCACTGGATAAATCTCTGGAACATTATGTTGCTAAAAAGAATGGAGTTCAAGAACAAACATAATTAAAGTTTATTTGCTTAGGGAAGCATAATGACTAACAAAATTAAAAATAAAAGCAAGGAAATAATTTCCATAAAAGGCAGGGCAGGTTTACTTAGAGTTGGGGAAGTGGGCTATTAGCAGGAGATAAGATGTAATTACCACATGATATACATGGTACAAGGGCTTCTAAGGAGCTCATAATCTTTTGTTTCTTTACTTAGTAACTGGTGCTATAGTCATTCACTATTTAGCTATTTTCACACCTGTATACATATGTTTTAGGTCATTTTCTATGTATATAAAATATTTTACAATAAAAACAAGCAAGCAAAACAAAAGGGAAAACCAATGTTATATATACCCGAGTGGCTATTTTCTTCTAGCATTGGACAGAGACATTTATTGAACTTAACTATTGTCTTAGGCTATCATTTGTGTTTTCAAGGTTTCCAAAACTGCTTACTCAATAATTATAACCGTGATTGCTTCCACACTATTTAAGCATCATGACTATTTCAGAACTCATTGCTGATTCTTTCACGTGCACCTCTTCCCAATCCACTCAGGACAGTCTTACTAACCAGTGTCCTAGCACAGGCCACAGTAATTCCTTCACTAATTCCTACCACACTCACCATATGCCCATGGGTGATCCAGCTGCAAAATCCGTCTGGAAGATCTACTTTCTTAGGCCAATTCTGGCACCTGTTGTCATAGCTTGGGTTTCTCCAGGAAGATACTAAGGTAGAGTCTATTTGCATGCAAATACAATATGGAGAGAATGATCCAGGTACCAGGAAAGAGAGACCAGAAGGAAGACAAATACAATAATTCAACACTAGGGATGGCTAATACTCAATCCAGCAGGTCCCTTGTGGACAAAAGGCAGAGGTATTTAATCCACTAGCTCATGTCCCCTGTTAATCAAGTGTAAACCAAAGGGGTTAACGACTTCCTTTCTCCAGTTTGTACATGCTTGAGTGCTGGATAGCTTCCTGTGGGTACCTGGTACCACAGAGTCAGAGAAGCCCCAGGGCAGGAGCTAAGAGTGTGGGATATGGATCTGAGTTGAGACTCTCTTAGTTGCACTTTCAAAAAGCTGATTGAAGTTTGTAAGGAACTGGTCACCACAAGAGTGGCTGGGATAATTGACAATGATAAAGAAATGGTGTCCAGTATGCTGTTGTAAATCTGCTTATGAACTTCCTAGCATCTATTCATCCTGTTTTGTAACAGAATCTCCATTCTCTTGAGAATCCACCCATCCTCCACTTTCTCACCTTATGATTATTCTGGGCCTGAATCGATACCAAGCTCCAGGATATAGATTCACTTGTGAATCTGACCTGGCCATTTATAGCCAATGAGTCTTAATGGTGTACTTTTGTTGAAGCTCTCTAGAAAGATGAGATTTTCTGGTATTAAAGCTAAGAAGATACATGCCAGGAGATACTGGGGATTACCAATGGAACTAGACTGCCTGTGAGTAGAGAGGAAAAAACTGGAAAGGCAGGAGCGGAGAAGGAATTGGAAAGATTTTTAACAATATTACTTAAGTATCTGCATACACCTGAACCTGAACCCAATACATCTTAATTGTTTTAAAACATGAACCCCTAAATTCCTTCTTGACTTACGCCTATTTGAGTATGTTGCTGAAAACTGAAAGACACCTAACTTTTTAAGCACTTGGTGAACGACATTGATAATATCTATACCTTTACTCATACAGTCCTATGTAAGAACCTTCAGTAGACTGTAATCTAGTAAGAAAGATATGTGCCCTGATAACTTGAGTCCTAAGTGGGGCTCCTTTAGGGTCATTGAGACAATCAGGAATAAAAATCAGTTACAAACACATTTTTGCTAGAAAATTACATATTAGGGAGTCCAAAATGAATAAAAGAATGAAAACTGTCTTGATTGCAGTTGATACTGTAATTGTCCAGATTTCATTCTGGTGTGCAACTAGGATTGACAGAAGATAAGATTTTTTGTAGGGAGAAAAAACAGAGGTGGAAAAATTGGCATTCTAGGTCTAAAAAAGTAACATAAAATCACAGAGCAGGATTGCAGGTATACAAAATGAAAGTGGCTTTAAGTAAGGTTTCAATTTCAGAAGACAATGCATAATATCCTATAGAAATTCAAAGCCTGTAGGAAAGGAAATGTCTAATGGTTTAATGGGTTGATGCCTAGAAAAGACACGCCATACAGTCAAGTCCTCCCAAGTTAGTATTTGCTTTGGTAAAGTTGCCACTGTAAAAAGTAAGATTGTATCTTGGGTCATTGCCTTGGGATTGAGTTGCTCATTGATTCATAAAGTCAGAAGTTCAATAATGGTACATAACTATGAGGCGGGTGGGTTACCCGAGGTCTGGAGTTCAAGACCCAACTGACCAACAGGGTGAAACCCCATCTCTACTAAAAATACAAAAAGTTTGCTGGGCGTGGTGGCGCATGCCTGTAGTCCCAGCTTCTTGGGAGGCTGAGGCAGGAGACTCGCTTGAACCCGGGAGGCGGAGGTTGCAGTGAGCCGAGATTGCACCATTGCATTCTAACCTGGGTCGAAAAAGCAAAACTCTGAAAAAAATAAATAAATAAATAAATAAAAAATCACAGCAGTATAATTGAATGATTCGAATGTAAGATGGCAACAAAATCTGATAATCTACCACGTCCATCTGGTGATCTGGTGGTTAATCTTCCTGCCAGGGTTCTACTAGTCCAATTTTTGGGATGAAGATTGCCACTCTTTGTCTCTGTGGTCTCAATTTCATGAGCTTCTAAGAATGAGCATCCCATCATCACAAAATCCTTTAATTCATACAGTCTTTGAATGTGTTAATGCATCCAATCCTATGGCTTTAGCAGGTATTTATATATCTATTCTCTGATTGCCTTCTTAAAGAAAAATTTATTTCCCACTTCCAAGTTCCTAGCTACCTGGGATGACTAAGGGGGACTCATTTCCCGGTAATCTTCAAGTGCTAAAATACAACTGAAGATATCTGGATTTCATTCAATAAGATTAGACACCTTTTGAAAGACTAATGTAGTATCTAGGATAATACATGGGCATGAAATTTGTATACTCTTCAAATTCAGCTTCCTCTTTTTTTTCCTGTATCAGTTCTTAGGCATCCTCAAGAAAAGCCTACTGTGCCTAAGATTTTAAAAAAGAAAACTTTTCTAATAAGAACATGATTCGAAAGTTAACAAGATGTGGATGATTTTGTGAGGTTGTTTTTGTACAGTTATTGTAGGCAGCCAGTTTACATGTGTAAATTCTTGGTCTCTTTAACAATTCTTATGAGATTACGTTGGGGGAATAAGACTATCTCAATAGGCAACTTTGGCTCCTTAGGGAAAGAAGATAGGTAATAAAAGGTATTTTGAGGACTTGGATGATTGAAAACATAACATATGGCCTCATGTCTCTCCACAAGAATTTCCTTGACTAGCATTTATTATATGAACAGGAAAGTTAGTGCCTGCTAAAAAAAAGAAAAAAAAATCCCCATACTTTAAGATTGCACTGGGAAGGCAAAGACAAGTGCATAATTACCTGAAAAGTGTCTTCTTATTTTCTTTCTAAAGCACCATAATGCAGCAGAGATTCACATACCTGTCTGTGGAACATGGAGCTGCTAATATACAATTTAGATGCCTTAGCCCCATCTGACTGAAAAGTCACTTTGGTTTTGTGTCCTCTTGATAGTTTTGATGTTCTGAAAATTATGATGGAATTGGCTGTAGGTAGCACTGTGAATTTAGTACATAACATTAGTTAACAAGAGGATATTGTAAAAATAGATGGGCATTGGCTGAAGATGTTGATCAGAGAAAAAGATGGATGGGCAGAGAGAGAAGTGTGATATATACATGCATGAATACATATTATATTTTTATGGGAACTTAAAATTCCAACTTACATTTATACATTTATTGCACTTAAGTTTCATAATACACTCATGAGAAATTTCAACCAGATTTTAGAGATTGTTACATGACATTAACCACTGATATGGACTCAGAGATAGAACAGAGCAAAAAACCCTGTTTCCTCTTTTCTCTTTCCCTAATGTTTTTTCTTTCCACTGGAAAAGAGGTTTTTGTTAACAAAGAAATTACACTTTGACAAGAATTGGCCAGGATTTTAGATTTTTTTTTCATCCTTCTGTGAATTCTTCTTGCACTGATAGTTACAACTAATCAACTTAGAAATACAAAAAAGATTTTTCATTCTCAGATTATTTTATGAAACTTTATGGATCTTGTACATATATCTTTTACAGCATTATTCATCTTGAATTACAATTTTCTACATGTAGTAGACTTCCAGTTGGCTACATGAACCCAATCCGTACTTTCTTCTTTATTCATATTTGTTCAAGAATCATGTAGTCATGCACTTCAGTTGATGCTGGGTCCCTTTCCAACACCAGAGGGTAAATTTTGACTTTTGAAAAACAAGTCAGTATCTCCATTGTCCTTGTTAATAATTGGTTTAGAAATGGTCATTGGGCACAATTCTGACCAAAGAAAAATGAAGTAGGCCTGTCATAAGATGTCTGAGTAATTTTTCTTACCTTAAATTAATTAAATTTAAAAACTTGCGAAAGTGATGACCCATGACTCTCCCTCTCTTTTCTGGCTTTTGAAGACTATTGTGTGAGGATGGTATGCATGGAGCTGCTGCAGGCATCTTGACACTATGGAATGCACAAGTCTATGAAAAAATACAGCACATTCACTATGACAGAAAGAAAAGATAAAAAGCAATCTGATGCATTGCTCTCACTTTTGATCTGTTGAATTCTTTTACTATGCATGAAGTGGAATCCAATTTTCTGTTTCTAGTTGCCAAATGCATCGTATTGAATACATCATGTATATTTATTTCTACCAAATTAAACTTTGACTTACTTGAGGACATAGACTTTATGTGAGTAATCTTCATAACTACAGTGTCTAGTACAATGCCAGATATAGTGTGGGTTTTCAAATACTGCTTGCAGAATTAATGAATAAATGAATTAATTAATGAATAAATGACTTTCATTATTCAATATTGTGAATTGAATATTTCAATTTCAATATTGTGGAAGAAAGAATAAACAATCATGCAAACACTGTCACTCTTTAACCAATTTTAAGCAAACAACTAACAATCAGAATTTTTATTGTAGAAAATTTTCAAGGGGCAGAAATTCTGAGAGTATTCATTCCATAAGATCAACAATAAACTTTTTCTAATGCACAGTATTTAAGGTATATTGAATTCATCTAGAAGTCACTGGAGGACTTTGTCTTTAAGACAGGGCACCATTCATTTAAACAGCAATTTCTGTTGTGCTATTCTTTTCAAATGCCTATTAATATGGATCATCAGCTAACATTAGGGCATCACTTTGTTCTCCAGACTCTCACTTCTACACGGAAGTTCCTGAAATGAGAATGACATCTAGAGCAGAGACTAAGATAAAATAAGTGAGTACACAGATGGCTTTTTTTCCAAGCCCAAAAGTGATGGATAAGTAAATAGAATTATTTGGAAGTTTCATCCTTAAATTGAAAAGAGAATTTAAAACAAAAAGGAATTCAATTTTCCACATGGTCAGGGGGCACTGTCTCAGCTTGAGGGGACCCCCTGCCAGAACTTCTTCTCTTTCTGTGCCACTAAACATCATAATAGGTCTGATTTTTCCCTTTAAACTTGTATTCCTTTGAGTTGTCAAAGCGATTTTGTCAATCTGCTTGAATATATCCTTCATTATAATTTCATTTAAAATATATATAAAATAAAATGTGTGTACTTGCCAGAAAATTTAAATGTAATTTGTTACAGCTTTTTTAATGAAAGAAAATTGTCTCTAACAGAAGGGATATTTTGCATGTATTTTATCCCTCAAATTGTGATAATTTTAATATTTCATTTATATTTTCATCCCAGCTTATCTTTTCAGTTATTTTAAACTGGGATGTTAATCAAAAATGTGCATCAATTTTCTGCAATTCATTCACAGACTAAATCCTACAGTGACTTTAATGTGCATATTACTATAAGCAACAGAAACTAGTGTTAACTATCTCAAGCCTAGATAATTGATTGATAGATAATAGATAAATTATAGCTAGGTAGATAGATAGATAGATGACAGAGAGAAGATAAATAAAATAGATAAATAGATAAAAGCATTTATTGGAAGAATATGGGAATCAAGGGAAACCTAAATAGCCTGTCTCAGAAAGAACAAAAACTAAGGCACTCTAGTATTTAGGTAAGCAACATTAATGTTCCATGACTTCAAGACATAATGCAAGGAATGAATTAATTCCAAATATTTTTTGTACGTGGGTCATGTCACTCAGGATTAAAAATTCAAGAGTGACAGTTTGGCCTTAAATTAGGGAGAGTCTGGCTGTTTCTGGTCTATTACCCTTCCAAGACAGTCTGAAATATGGAAGGAGTAGTTCTCCAAAGCAAAAACTATGGAGCTGTTACCCAAAAGCCTCAAAAGGAACAAAGGGGTTGACCAGGCCTAATGATAATGAGATTTTTAATCTCATCACCAGACTTCTTGGGTTTGAATCTCAGCCCAGTTTATAGCCTCATCTTGCCCTCATTTGTTAATATCTGCTTACTAGTCTTCTGACTTTTGACTTTTGCTTCTTACAGGATTACACTTCACTCTCTGTCTCTAATGTTTTATATTCACAACTTGGGATAAATATTTTACTGAACCTGGTCCAACAACAGGAGTCCTCCCTTCATGCATTGGAACATGGATTTCCTCAGCTAAATGAAAAGGGCCCAGGGAAAATGGTATTCATATACTCATCTTTTCATCAAATGTGATAGGTGCTTGGTTAGGGGTGATAGTAGATGGAGAGGAGGTGCAAAGGTGAGCCAAACAAGAGAAACAACATTTCAGCTTTCATGGAAATCACACTTGAGAGGTGCAGATAGGCATTAAATGATTCGTGGAAGTGATTGATAATTATAAGTGTGAGTAGTGGGTACAAGGCACAAGGTACAGGTCCATAGACCTATTAGAGGGAGGATATGACCACATCTGCAAGGCCAGGGAGACTCCCTTGAAGAAGGGACAGTTATACGGGGATCCAAGAAAAAATAATAGAAATTAAACAGGTAAAAGTTAGTGGCAAAGGAGAACATGCCAAGCAGAAGTGCAGGGTTTCCTAAAATCCTGAGGTGCAATGGAAACTAACCTGCTCAAGGTAAAGAAGAAAGTCAGGGAGGGTGATGGGCAGTTACCACTGTGGGAGGTAGCCTGGGAATTGTGAGTTTGTTTTGGATTGATATGAAGTGATGTTGGAAAATTAGGGAGCTGCCAAACAATTCAAGGTTTTATAAGCCATGTTAAGGATTTGATCTTGGATATATCCAAAGAGTAATGAAAAGCCAATGGAGTGTTTTAAGTATGATCAAATTTGCATTAAAAAAAAAAAAAAAAAAAAAAAAAAAACAGCCTTCCATCCAGAGAGTGGAAAACGTTTTGGAGAAAGGCCAGAATGGGTGTGGGAGTTCCAAACATGAAGCTATGGCAGAAGTCCAGGCCGTGATGATGATCATCTGGTTTAGGATGATCGAAATGGAGATGTAGAAAGAGTACAGACTTGAAAAAAATCAGGAGTGAAAATTATCAGGATTTTCATGATATGTTGGCTATGGTGGGGGAAGAAGAGAAGGAGGAGAGGGACATGTCAATGTTTCCTCCTTGTTTCTAGAGTTTATAGTAATGTACGTCATGTTATATTCACTGAGAGGGCATGCACTCAGATTCGGTGGATTTGGAAGGGGGTTGATAGTTTAGGATATGTTAATTTTGGGATGTCTTTGAGACATACATAGGAAGATATCAAGTAGGCAATTGGGTATGCGGTTTTGTAGCTCAGAAGAGAGATCTCAGTGGGAGATATAAATGTGAGAGTCACCTAAAGACAGAGATCCATTTCCAATCTAATCCATTTCCATACGTCAATCTCATTTGAAGATGTCTAAAAGTCAACAGTTTTCAGAGCCTTACTTTGTAACCTGAACATGACTTCTGTAAAAGACGCAGGGTAGTTTAATGGAAATACGGCAGTTTTTCCTGTTAGACGATTTGGGTTTAAGTCTCAATGATATCTCTTAAATAATTTTGTAATTTTTAGCCAATGATTTTCTGACTCAGACATTCAGTTTCCTTCTCTGTAATATAGCAGTAATAAAATCTCCCCTTGATTGCTGTTGCAAAGAATAATGTGATGATCTCGATGATAAGGGTATATAAAAGTGCTTTGCAAACTGCTACAAACACCTGTCTTATTTTATTCCCAAAACCCTACGGCTATGCATGTATGTTCAGTCTACTCAGTGCTTAACAAATGTCATTAACTAAGCACTGGCTTTTGAGGAGTCTCAGACTGAGGAGACATGCTAGACTATTACTGGTTAGCTGTTTGAGAGCTGTGTAAAAATAAATAAATAAATAAATAAATCCAACCTCAATTCACTTTCATCAGATTGGCTTCTGCATCATAACTTCATTCTTCCTAATTAATTATTATGAAAGATACAGAAAGGACTTTGCCAATGTGGAAATTCAGTGGTTATAACAAAATGTTTTATTTAGTTTCTTGTCTTGAAAGGCCAAGCATTAAAATGGGCTATTAATGCTTTCTTTGAAAAACAAACTTCTGTTTTACTGTCTTTATCTCTAAATATAATAAGCACTATCTCTCCAACTGCAAGATGAGGAGATACTCTCCCTGGGGAAATGGAACATAGCCCTCACGAGTCTACGAAGTAGCTGCAAATTAAAACCATAGGAAACACCTTCAGGGGGCGTTGTATCAATATCCTGAAAATGTCGGAAAGCCTGCTTTATGATTTGGGGAAAATCATCAGAGATGCTAGTAGGATCAAAGAAGATAGAAGAAAATGCCACTTAACCTTTATAGATTTGTTACAGAACACCTAAGAAATTACTAGTCATAAGTCACATTTTAATAGTGAAATGGATATCACAGCTCTGAAACCATCTTAATAAGCAGAATTAACAAAGAACATTTCTATGCAAATACTTCTCATATGTCACAATATTCTTTTACTAAAGCCATGTTAAACTTTATAAATTAAATTTAGATTTCTCCATAATGTAGCTGAGGTTATTTTTCATTTCCATATAAACAATAATGACAACAAAAAAGTATAGGAAGAATTAATGTTTTATTTTATACTATTAGCTTTTAATAAGCATACCAAAATGTATAATGATACTTTATTACAATCCACTATTTAGTGAGAGTGAATCATTATAATTTATGTTTGGCTCAATTTCAGATGGCATCTAATTAAGAGACATATGTACTGCTATTTTTTGTTTAAAGAAAATCGAAATGTTGCTAATTTTCATTTACTTAGATGGTTAAAAATAAAAGTTACCTTAACCAAGAGATCAAAGTTAAAGTAAACAGAAATGAGGCATGTTGACTTCATGTACCTCTTAATATGATGTACCAGAAAGGACACAACAGTCACTTCTAGGGTGTTCTGGCCAGTAACACCTCAATCAGATCATCACAATTCTCAAACAAGGCCAAATAGAGAAAAATTCTAAAAAGTAATTGTCCAGCACTGTTGAAAGATAAAGTGACACAAAGACAAAGAAAGATTAAGAAATTATTTTCATTGGAGGTGCCTAAGGAGACATGAAACTTATAGCGATATAAGATCCTTAATGGGATACTGGACTAGAAAGAGGATATTAGTGGAACAACTGGAAAATTTTGAGTAGAATGTGAAAATCAGTTAATAGTATTGGATACATCATAATTATCTGATTTTATTAAATAGTACTGTGTCTATGTAAGACATTTGGAGAAGTAAAATGTATATGGAAAATCTACATATTATGTTTGCAATGTCTTTGTTTTCCTTTTGTACATCTAAACTTATTTCAAATTTAGAATTTTTTCACGTTATGCTTTTGGTAAGAAGTACAGTTTACATTTTATGGATATATGGTGTAAAATAGTTAAAGAATATTAACTATTTTAGAAGTTGCTTTGTTTCATTAAATCACTTCAGTAATTCATGGTCTGGCATAGTATTATATGATTTATTTATTGTAGACTGATTTTTGTTGTGAGTTCATTTCTCTGCCAGATTTTGATATTTTACTATAAAATTTTTTCAATATCTGAAACATGGCATTGTTCTTTGTAGTAGTCATTCTAATATAATAGTTCAGATTAGATAATGAAGTTATCTTTTCTTAATACTAGGCATAGTTTTATTTTCATAAAAGAAAAAAGATGTTTCAGAAACAATCACAAAAAACTCATGACCTATGCATCTGAAGATATATAGTTATCATAAAAGAGCACAAGAAGCTATGTGACTTTCTCTTTCACCCAGTTGTTAAAAAATGGCAGAACTTCAAGGCAAAGTTATGACCATAAACCCCCAAATTTATCACATTTTCTAATATTCTACTGAGGCTACTTTAAAATATTTTCTTTAACAAAGCCCTCACTCCTGACCTTAAGAAACTTGGTGAAACTCAATCATATGGCTTAATTAATCCCACTCTAACAACAATTCACATTCTGTTAATATTTTGTCAGATATCTCCATGTACTCCCTTGACTTACTTTTAGAGTGAAGGGAGGGCAGAGCTTCAAAGGTTGGGATTCCACAGGTCTTTTTTCATAAATCTGGTATAAAGTGATGTATCAGGATGGTTTTATAAAAATCAGAGGAGATGGAAGAGCAAAACAGGATGTAGTAGTGGCAGATGCCACCTCTACCCAGGCCCAGCTAAGGGACTGCTGGAACTGTGCCACATGTGGTGTTCCCTTCACTCCGTTCACTTTTTCCTTCCTTCCTGTCCCCTGTACCTAGTGGCCACCGTAAAGCTCTAGCCTGGCATTTCCAAGACTTCTCATTTCAAAACTGTTTCCTTCTGAAGTGACTTACTTAATAAAGCCAAGGGACCATGATGATTCCAATGAATAACATAGAATCTAAGGTAACAATGGTGTTATTGGACATTCTCTGTCCTGTCTCTCTACACAGCCTCTGCCACCACAGTTCCCTTGCATAATTCAATCAGCTACCAACATAGCTCAAGTCCAAAGTATTTCATTATTCCTCAATGATTCCCCAACCCCTGCGGCCCTCATTCATCTCAACATGCAATTTCAGTAATCAGATACAAGATCATATTTCACCTTAAAATATCAAGAAGGGATCCTTTCTTTTAAGGCTGCTTCTGATTCATGATGTGAGTGGCAGCCAATCAGTTAAATATTGCTTTCTGCATCTGTAAAACAAGAGTTGTAAATGCCAGTATTTTCCAGTTGGATCAAGTGGCACCAACGTCTTAGGATTTTCTGTTTCCAAGATTGAAGTTGCCCCTTGAGGTAAGTAGGATATACAGAATGACAGCTGGTGATCCAGATGAACACTATGGATGATTCTTACCCTTCCTGGTGTATTCTTCAAAAATTCGATTGCTTTGGTTTCCTAGATTTATGTGCAAACAGATTTTATATTAACATTCAAAATTCTGACTTCTCTTAAAAATCAGGAAAAGTTTGGATGCACATTGCATACATCAGTACCCACGGGAGTTCAAAGTGGAGCTGTCACTTTTCTTTTGGGCATCTGATTTCCAGACCACATTCCTCATTGTCGTCTTCCACCTGGACCATTTCACTGATTTTCATTGCCTGGCTGACTCATATAGCTATTTAATTTTGTGACCCTGTTTTAGAAATATAGATTAACATCAGCTTATCAAAAACATTAAAAACCTCATTTAGCATTAATTGATGAATACTGGGAGTAGTTTTGTGAGAGAAAACTACACATGAACACAGAAATAGAGACATACGCACATGCAAATTTAAGCCGAATAATACATGATATAAAAATAAAATATGTTAATACATTCTAGAGCCATGTTACACTTGCCACCTTAAGTTGAATGTTATTTTCGTTTTAAATAAATGCATAATGTAAAAGTAATAAAAGACTCATATATTGAAAATTTGTTTGAGTGGAACGTTAATGAACTCCATAAAATGTAAAACAATACAAAAGGACCCTGAATATTTTGGAAGCTTTTTTTTTTTTTGCAGAAAATATGTTTATTTATTCTCAAGTTTGAAACAATTCTACTAATTAACATTTTTTTATCTGAAAAGATTATTTAGACAGTTGCTGTAAAAAAAATGATAAAAATTATTAGGACTACAGATCTCTGTTATTGCATTCTGTGGACGTTCTCATAGTAAAATAGGTTTAAAAAAGATTAATTGTGTGCTTCCACTTCAAGAAAAATAGGCTTGTGCATGTTACTATGGCAACTACATACAATTCCAACTATTAACTTTCTTACTACTGGAAAAAAATCAATAATGACATAAATTACTTAAGATAACATATAGCTCTGGAAAATACCTATTTATTTACCCAATATTATTATGAAAACTGCTTTACTATGAAAATCAAAGGCAAATACTTTTTAAAAATGAATATGTCAAAGCTGAAGCAAGTACTAGCAAACTAGCCACATTCTCCTCTACTAAGTGGCTCCAACACATGTCTAGACTAATTATGTGTAAAATATAATGCACTCTGGCCAATCAGGCCTGCTGTAATTGTGCATGTTATGCCCATAAAAACATACCACTAACCTTTGCAATATCCTCTAAAATTAAAACAGCAGTTACCTTTCTTTCAGTTCAACTAAATACTTATGGCCTGAATTTTCCAGAATTGGGTTAGCATGCTAAAACCTAAATCAATGAGGTTGTTTTCCTGGAAAAGCTGTCAAATTAAATGTTGTATATCTTTTGGGGTTTATCTAAACAATTTCTTGATCCACATTATACTGTAACAGATTTGACTCTTGTGGCTTTTGGTTTTGTCTCGATAATTTTTCTTTCATAGGCTCAAATGCTTTGTTTACAATTGTTTAAAATTCAGGTTTATTGCAACAGTTGTGGAAGAGAAGCAGGAAAGATACACCCAGTTCTAAGGAGTAAGAACATTCTCCTCTCTAAATTAATATTAATCTACTCGGTTATGTCCTGATCACAGGCTAAGGCCTCAGTATCCCATATATGGTTGCCTTTGTTTTAAAAGAAAATGGTGTGATTGAAAAATACTTCCTAATTTTCATTCTAGCCTTATTCACTTTATCAATCAGAAAGGTGTTGGGGTCATTTTTGTATATATGTTTAAAAGGAAAAAAAAAAAAAAGAACTACAGACTAAACACTGACTAATACTCTCTTCTTCTCTTCGCCCAAAGCAGAGAATTGAAAATGAAATACAGTCATATTATTTGGCTTTTCCCTTTTTTTCCCTCACTCTCTTTTTTCCCCTGTAGCTGAAGGACTGGAATAAAAATAAAGCTGCCTGATATCTAGTAGCCAGACGGGTTCCTGGCTTTATCCTTCACACTGAAAATGGGTCTAATGTTTTAGAAGCTTTAAAGAATGTGCTATACTTTCATCTCAATATTCTTGTCCCACTCATTAACCAATAGCATCAGCAATTTGGCTTGAAGTATCAAAAATTTTACTCTTATTGCAGCCTAAAACATGCCAAGTACAAGACATAAAAGTAAAGCAGCAAAATGTTTTATAATTCTCTGAGTACTCAGGTCTGGAAGAGACATGGCTATTTGTATTATTTTTTCATATAGATGATGGTAACATACAAAAGCAATTCTTATTGGGTTCCACTGTAGCCAATTTGTTGGATAATCACATTTACTCGAATGCATCTGGCTCCCCTTCAAATATAAACACTGCTCGAGTGGGCTACTAGAGATTGAAGAAACTGACCTATGACGAATCCCATTCAAAGTGTATCCTGGTTTTTCCATTCATCTCCATTGACTTCAAAATCACCTGAGTTTCTACCTTTCCCTTGTAATCCCCCAGTCCCTTCATTATTCATCATCCTTTGTCTTACTGTATCTTCAAAGGAAAAAATCAAAGTAATTCTGAACCAACCTGGACATATTTCAGAAATGGCTTCTGCTACATTAAATATCATTCCACAAACGAGTAAGTCAACAATAACTCTATCTAATTTGGAGATTGAATTCTGAGTGTGTATGTACTTGTTTCCACTTCTTCATATTGGACTTTCACTTTATTAAATTTGTCCTCGCTAAATCAAGTCAAGCAGTGTTCAGCTGGACCTTTGCCTCACCATACAATCCTGATTCACTAAGGGCAGCTTATAACAAATAACACTCAAAACAACAGCAGCATCTTGCATGTATACCCTTTTTCAAAATATTCAAAACATTTTCTTAAACGTGATCAGTGTTTCTCCATTTCCCGACAGATTTTGAATGCTTACGAGTGTACAGTCACTCTTGCAAGCAGTGTAACACTGTTTAGTGCATTCTTGCTGAAGTAGCACACCTCACTGCACGTGTTTTCCCACACTGAGGAGCAGAGAAACTGATCATGCTTGTTCAACAGGGTAACCTTATGTTAAATGTAGTTAGCATAGCATTTTCCACGTGGGAATTCTCTTTCTCTGAGTAGTTGGCTGGTTTGCCTTGGGTAACATAGCTGTTGCAAGACAAAGCTCACCCTTAAACTGAGCATTCTAACTGATCTTCCTTTTAAGTCACTAGAATTCCCAGCATGCATTTCAGGAGTGGTTTTTCAAACGTGGCAAATGTTTTCATTTGTTTTGATCTGTCTATTCTAGATAGATACAGCCATCCTGATTTTTAAAGTAGCCTTCAAGAGATAATAAACTCTATTAAGATGGCCAAAGCCTATAAACTGACCTCACCTAATGACATGTCAATACAAAATTCTTTTTAGTGTGATTTGTCTTTTAATTATCATTTTGTGCTCCAAAAGGGAATTAGGGTCCCATGATGTGTTCCATTCATGAACTGTGCATCTCTAAGTTTGATATATAATCACTCTCAATGCAAATCAGTTTATATTACAATTTATCTAAAACTGTGAATATGACAATCATCTTCCTGTTTTGGGTGGACTTGGAGAAAAGCCCACCCAATATAGCTCAGGATGCTTACCCTCCTATTCAGAATCATAAAAATTGAGACATCATGCCCATATTATAATATGTAGAGGGGTTGGTTTTTGTTTTGTTTTTGCTTTTTTCTTGGTCTCTGAGAATGCTGGCTTTTTATTCCCCTTCTAGATGGAGATGGAAATCTCAACACTTTAAAAATACTAAACACTTGTTCTAATAAACAAAATAAATAACAAACTATGTACGTATAATGCTATTCTCTTAATTTACACTGAATATCTTTTCATTTAATCTCCTCCATTAGTAAATGAGGGCCTTATTCAATGTGATTTAATAGCACCTGGATGATATTGGATACACTCTCTTCACTTTACAGCTAAGAGATAACATCTTCCATAGAAAAAAATTAACATGCTAAATTAAATTAACTCATGAAAATACATCCCTTAAAACTCTTTTTTTTTTGAGACGGAGTTTTGCTTTTGTTGCCCAGGCTGGAGTGCAATGGTGCGATCCCGGCTCACCACAACCTCCGACTCCCAGGGGTTCAAGCAATTCTCCTGCCTCAGCCTCCAGAGTAGCTGGGATTAAAGGCATGCACCACCACACTTGGCTAATTTTGTATTTTTAGTAAAGACAGAGTTTTTCCATGTTGGTCAGGCTGGTCTCAAACTCCCGACCTCAGGTGATCAGTCTGCCTTGGCCTCCCAAAGTACTGGGATTACAGGCATGAGCCACTGCACCCGGGCCCCTTTACACTGTTTCTAATTAGATACCCCTAACCACCTCTCTTATCCATCATCTCTCTCTCTCTCTGCTTTCAATCTTTTACTCTCTCATTTTCTCTTATACACACACACACACACACACACACACATACACATTAGTTTAATATATTCTTTCTAGAAAAATCATCTTTCATAATAATCTTTCAAAATCTTCCAAAAATAATATATGGTTTGAAAAGTAGTGATTGTTTTATAACTAGATTTTATATACAAGAATTTGGCCAAATCAAGTATTATGACATAAAATGATCTATTTCCCTCTGCAACCCAATGTCAATAAGAAGTTTTCTTTGTAAAATAGTTGCAGGATCAACTCATCTGTAGCTAACTACCAGTGTTATTTCAGGCTTTGCCATGTAAAAGGATAAAAAAAAAGCTGAATTTTACACCTTCAATAACTTGATATCAGATTTCTGAGAAATAAATGCTATTAAAGATCATTCAAACCTAAAATCTTGATTAAGACGCTGTGGAAGTTGAACTTCTGACAACAATCCACTATGAAGTTCAACAATTAAGGTGACCAACTTATATTTTTTTGAAAAATTACTATGATAGAGAAATATTTAAACTGAGCTTCTTCTCTTACTCTTCCCACATCTAGTTTGTTTATCTGAAATACTTGTATTTTAAAAAGAAGCACTTGATGCTATGTGGTGATTCTTTTTTTTCAATTATCTTTTATTACACATTTATCAAGGTTAATTTTCTTGCATCAACATTTGAACATGTTTGATAGCATTCAACATTTCAAAACGTTACACTGAGAAAAATGCTGTATTATGTTAGGCATCCAGAAACCTGTCTAAATCATGCAATATTAACAGATGAGAAAATCTAAAAGCAACTAACTGAATATAACAACTTCCAGTTATATAATGGCAATTCAATCTTATGTCAAAAATTAATTTGGTATTTCTTTAGAACAAGTCTGATGATCTGTTGCAAACTGAATATTTGCTTTTGGAAGACTCTTTTGTTTTTTCTTTAAGGAATTCAAAAATCTTATGGAAATAAATCTAGGAATACTCCAGTTCACAGGATAAGAAAGAAAAAATATCATGACATGAATATGCTTACTATTTTTGAAGTAGATGTATGGCCACAATTTATCAGTCTCTGAACTTGAATCTCAAGCTTCTAATTTCAGAGAGGACACTTGCATACTTCTGAATATTCATCTTCATTGGAACTTTCAGTTTCTTCTTTTTTCTGTGAACTCAGTTTCTCAGTTTTAGCACTAATGAAATTCAGAACCAGACAAGCCTTTGTCATAGGGGCTGTCCTGTACTTTGTAGGATGTTTAGTAGCCTCATTAGCTTCTAGATGCCATCAGCACCTCCCAGTCACACTTGTGACAACTAACAAGATCTCCAGACTGCGAATGTTCCATGGCAAAGGAGCCAAATTTTTTACTGGTAAAAAAAAAAAAAAAAAAAAAAAAAAAAAAAAAAAAAAACCCTGAGCTAGAGGGTTTAAAATTAACAGCTCTTTAAAAAATTAAAAATAGGCCGGGTGCGGTGGATCACGCCTGTAATCCCAGAATTTTGAGAGGCCGATGCAGGCAAATCACGAGGTCAGGAGTTTGAGACCAGCCTGGCCAACATGGAAAATCCCCATCTCTACTAAAAATACAAAAAATTACCTGGGCATGGTGGCGGGAATCTATAATCCCAGCTACTCATGAAGCTGAGGCAGGAGAATCGCTTGAACCTGAGAGGCGGAGGTTGTAGTGAGTCGAGATCACGCCACTGCACTCCAGCCCGGACAACAGTGTGAGACTCCATCCCAAAATAAATAAATAAGTAATAAAACAAAACCTAGGTCAGGTACAGTGGCTCACACCTATAGTCCTATCACTACTATGGAGGCTGAAGTGGTAGGATCACTTGAGGTCAGGAATTTAAGACCAATCTGGGGAACATAACGAGACCCCATTTCTACAAAAATAAAAATGAAAATACAAAAATAAAACCTAGTGTATACGTCCATCTCACACTGCTATAAAGAGACTACTTGCGACTGGATAATTTATAAAGGAAAGAGGTTTAATTGACTCACAATTCCTCATGGCTGGGGAGGCCTCAGGAAACTCACAATCATGGCAGAAAGCAAGGGGAGGCAAGGCATGTTTTAGATGGTGGCAGGAGAGAGGGAGCAAAAAAAGCGAGGAAGTGCCACACTTAAAACCATCAGCTCTCATGTGAACTCTCTCACTGTATTGAGAGCAGCATGGGGAAAATTGCCCCCATAATCCAATCACCAGGTCCTTCCCTGGACATGTGGGATTACAATTCATGATGAGATTTGGGTGGGGGTGCACAACCAAACCATATCACCTAGAAATTATATTTATAATAAATGCTTTAATTTGGCTTCTCAGAGCAGGAGATAACGATTTGAATGCAAGTAGTTCATCCTGGAGTTGAACCCAAGAAGCACCAGTAGAGAAGAGAGAAAATGAGACAGAGAAGGAAAGAAGCCAGCAGATGCTAGTTCATGAATGGATGATTGCTGGGACTGGATCTTGTCAGGAACCTTGCGGGGGCTATGAAGAATGTGCCTCACTTTTGTCTCACCTGAGAGGTGAGGGATATGAGATAATCATCCACCAAATCCCTTCCCTCATTGCTGGCAATTACTCTGGACGGATTTATTCCGTGGCATTTTATTCCTGGTTGATGGAGGAGTCATATACGTGACTGGAGAAAACCCTCAAGGAAAGTGACAGATGTTTGCTCCAGGAAGCTTTTGGTGCCTGCAGCAGTGGTTCTTGAAGTACGGTCCCTACACCAGCAGCACAAGCATCACTTGATAATTTATCAGAAATGCAAGTCTCAAGCAGCACCTTTGACTTATAACGGGGGCTTCAATGCTGAAGCCCAGCAATTTGTGTTCTAACAAGCCCTCCAGGTGATTCTGAAACACATTTGTGTGTGGATCATTGGCCTAGCATGGCGTTCTCCACCAGGACCAATTTTGTTCTCAGGGAACCTTCAGCAGTATCTGGAGACCTTGCTGGTTTCTTCAAGTGGAGGGTGGTTGGGGGGAGGGGTACCATGCTACTAGTATCTAGTGGGTAGAGACCAGGGATGATGCTAAACATCCTGCAATATACTACAGGACAGTGCCCCCACAACAAATATCTATGCTGCGCAGTATGTCAACAGTGCCAGGGTTGAGAAACCCAGGTCTAGTGGAATGGGGCGTGATGAAGGGATGTGGACAGGGTGTCAACAGCATCACCCATATGATGACTTTTCTTTTGTGTGTTTTGTTTAATTTTCTTCCAAGTGCCGTTGTGTTTTTATTATTACAAACATTACTAAACACCCAATTAATCAGTCTCGATTCTATGTACACACTACTCTTACCCTTGCTTCTTTTCATTCTGCATAAAGCATCCATTTTCACCTCTCTTTGACAAGTGTCCTTGGAATGTTCTTTTCTCTTGAGTGAGACAACTGTGCTCTTTCAGAAATCCCCAATCTTTCTTTGCTGTATCCAGTTAAAATTGCTGTCACCAATGTCACCAATGTCTTCTGTCACATTTATTCATTCATGTGGAACCCTTTAGGAACACAGGTTCCCTTAACTGTGAGCAGGAAGCTGTCTAATCATCAATCCACCTGGTTCCCAGCCCCTGTAAGGCTCAGAAAAGGTGTAAGGATTAACAGCTCTTCTCTGATTTTTGTTCCTCAGTTTCAGGTGAATGAAATTGTCATTGAAATACTCTGGTATCACCCCATTTCATGACAAAACATCTAAAATATGATCCGAGCAATACACCTTGGAATTTCCATCAGAGTATCACACTCACTTAGAATGTACAGACCCACACATCATGGCAGTATTGTCCTCCTTGCTGCTGTAAACAACTAATATTCAGCATTTACTCTGTTGCAAGCAGTGTGTGCTAATTACTTTGCAAATTAAGGTAAGCAGAATCTTGGTCCATGACCTTTGCCCCTGGTGTTACCTTTGCCCCTGGTGTTACCGTCATGTATTTGCCAAATATAATGATGGATACCAATTAGTCGACTTTAAAATAGTGATAGCATCCTAGATTACCTAGGTGAGTCCAATATAATCACATGAGCTCTAACAAGTACAAATAAAACAAGACATCAGGGAGAATCTGTGAAGGGAAGTCGGAAGATTCTAAGCACAAGAGTGATTCAACATGCTATTACTGGCTTTGAAGATGAACAGGAGCACAAGCCAGGAAGTGAAAGTGGCTTTTAGGAGCTGAGAACGTCTTCTGGTTGAGAGCCAGCAAGGAAATGAGGACCACAGTCCAAACCCACAGGGAACTAAATTCAAGTGACAACCTGAATGAGCCTGGAAACATCATTCAGTGAAGAGAGTTATGCATTGGGGAGTTGTGGCCCCCAGAACTTTTGGTTAGGAGCCTAGGTAGGCCAACACTTGACACCTTCGATTTCAGCCTCACGATACCCTCAACAGAGTAGGTAGTTGAGCCTATCTGAATTTATGGCCTACAGAACTGTGGAATAATGAAATAGGTGTTGAGTTAAGACACTACGCTGACGGTAATTTGTTACGCAGTCATTGAAAGCTAATGCACAAATAGTATTTCATTTCCCTTTAGGTTCAAGGCAACACTGTAAGGTAAGGCTTTTTCTATTTCTGTAATTAAGAAAACAGAGGCTTAGAAATATTGAATATCTTGATTAAGGTTCCAAAGTTAATAAGTCAGAGGGTTGGGGTCAGCAGAATTTAGATCTGTTTGCCACCACAGACCACAGCCTTACCAACTATTCAATTCTGCCTTCAAAGGCAAGTGGTCAGAAGCCAAGAGCAGCTTGTTCTTAATTATTAGTTTATTTGGTGGTGTTTCATAATGGATTTGAACAATTGACTCATTCACACTAAATTCAGATAAATTTAGGTAGAAAAAAATAATTAGTAAATACATATGGGCCTAAGAATAAATGACTTCTGTTAGGACTTTTGGTAGTAAATGCTACCTGAAAGTGATCTAGATGATATGACTATAAGATACACTTTGCCACCCAGTTGGAATGAGAATAAACAGAACATTATAGTTCTTTTTGTTTAAGAAAAAAGAATTCATTTCACTTAGGACAAGATAAGAAGAGCATCGATGCTGTAGTATACTTTATGGGGATAAGTTCTTCCTTTCATTCTTCCCCTACCCGTTTCAAACCTAACACTAGATTAATTTTTTAAGGCAACGTACCCATTCAGTACAAAGTCAACATTAAAGACTCCCCCACAAAGACACTTTAAGAAGAGGGGTCGCGGTGGCTCAAGCCTGTAATCCCAGCACTTTGGGAGGCCGAGACCGGAGGATCACGAGGTCAGGAGATCAAGACCATCCTGGCTAACACGGTGAAACCCCGTCTCTACTAAAAAATACAAAAAACTAGCCGAGCGAGGTGGCGGACGCCTGTAGTCCCAACTACTCCGGAGGCTGAGGCAGGAGAATGGCGGGAACCCGGGAGGCGGAGCTTGCAGTGAGCTGAGATCTGGCCACTGCACTCCAGCCTGGGCGACAGAGCAAGACTCCGCCTCAAAAAAAAAAAAAGAAGAGGAGTATTTGCCCTAGTGTTATATAATGTTAGAAGATCTCTTTTTTTTTTTTCCCCATGTTCTTATTTAAATCAGCAATGATGCATAGCAGGTTACATGAGGCCTATTGTATAAATACAATTGCACTTAATTCAATGAGAGAAACTGGAAAGTGAACAGATTAAGCAGCACACATTTTTATTTCACGTATAAAGCCTTGAGAAAAGGAAAGGCTACCAAAAGAGGTTAAAAAAATGAAGACGAATAAATAAAATATGTTCACGACAGGATAACAATCTGGGACCAGCTGCTGCTGAACAAACATTTATTATTACCATCCATCTGAGATTTAGGTAGAAAATAGAATTTCCAGAAAGACGCTGAACAGGAAATGCATATCTGATCATCAAATATGCAAAGCTCTCGACTCCTAAGGATAATTGTTTTCCAGCAAAAGGCTTGAGCTTGTTTAAGGGACATATAAGTAACTCAAAGCTTATGTGGGGATAAAGGAAACAGAGCTCAAATCTGTACATAAGCAGACCAAGGAATAAATTCTATATTATTTTGGCAGCAAAACCTGCTAGTAACTTCAGGTCTCCCTGGTTTGTCCTAAGTCTGAAGCTTTGGAGGTATTTTCCTGGTGAGCTGTATGGTTTTGAGATCTGACCCTTTCTCAGTATCTGTACCACACCCCCTTGATCTGAGTCACCTTTGTCTCCCACCTGGATTACTACAGTAGCCTGCAAGCTGCTTTCTTGCTTCCATCTTTGGCTCTCTGTGATCTGGCTACAATATACCAGCCAGGGCAATCTGCTTAAAATCTAAGTCAAATTTGGGCCGTCCCTCCTCTAAAAACCCTCCATTGGATTCCCATTTCACCCAGAGTCAATGTCTAAATATGTAAGCATCACATGATCTGTCCAATCTCCCACAGCCTTTGCCTCGCTGACTTTAGTTCACTCTTCTCCAGCCTCTGAGGTCTCTTTGTTGCTCCCTAAACAAATCAGGCAAGCTTCCACATTAAGGTTTTTTCACTTGCTGTTCCCACGGCCTACAAACTTATCCTCCATACCTACATGGAATTTTGTTCAAAAATTCAAATTTCTTAAAGCAACCTGCCATCACCCTTACATTGAAAAATGCCTTCTACTGTCTCATCATACCTGATCTCCTTCTCTTGCTCTATTTCTCTGTTTTCCCATACTATTCATCACCTTCTACCTACCACAGAGTTCACTTAGGATGCTTATTGTTGATTTTTTGCTTTCTTCCGTTAGAAGTTAAGGTCCATAAGCAGAGGGTCTTTGCTGGTGTCTGAAAGAGTGCTGTACAATAGAATTACAATGAGAGGCACATAAGTGATTTAAAGTTTCTAGCAGTTTCATTAAAACAGTAAATGGCAAAAGGTAAAACTAATGTAAAAATATATTTATTTTACATAATAAGGTATTATAAATCTCAAAAATATTATCACTTCTATATGTGGCACCGGCCACACTTCAAGTGCCCAACAGCTACATGTGGCTAATTGTTCTGCTATTGGTTAGCCCAGCTCCGGAACAATTCTGACACATAGTAACTTCTGAATATGTTGGCCCAATTTGCTGACGTTTAATTTGCTGACAAATGAATAAATGAGATTCTAGCAGTGTCGTTCTGAAGTAAGCTGTCCAGTGGAAATTAATCATCTGTTCTGTCCTCCTCTTGGCCCAAATTCTCAGTCTAACACAGTCAGCAGTCTCGCTGTCTCTCTGTACCTCATCACTTGTCATATTTTGCTTAGTAAGTCACTCGAAAGAGGTTTCCCTTCTAAATCCCAAATGTGAATAAATTCTCTACATTTTTAAAAGACCTGCAATTCATTCTTTCTTGGGGCCTGGAGCCCTACTGTGCATATGATAAAAGGAATAGAACCTATTCAAAGACACACACATATTTTGCACATAATTTCAAGGGCTTCCTGAAGCACTGATTACTGATCTTCATGATAGACTGAGATAGCAGGTAAGGTTTTTGGACTGATACAGTTAAAACGACCCTTGAAGTTCAAATTCTTCTAACTTTCTAGGCCCTATATCCCAAATAATTCCAAACTTGTGAAACTCACAGCAACCTTTTGTAATCAATCTTTTCTATTCCTACTTTCCACCTTCCCACCTGGGATTATGTAAGCCCACATGAATTTCCTTCATTGTTTCCTAATTCTTCCTATTCTCTCAAACTTGACTTTGACTCTATTCTTCACTTTGCACATCCCTGCTTCTGTATTTCAGATAATGGGACAATCTTTATAAATATGCATTAAAGAGTGTTTGCTCTCTTCACAATAAATTACTTTTCAAAATATATATAATGTGGGGTAGGTGGCTGTTCATCACAAATTGTTACTTCTTGTAACAATGAGATCTGTATTTTCTGCATTAATCTTTCTAACAACGTATAAATTGGATTTGCATTTAACAAGAATACATATAGTGCCTGAGATCTGCTGTTGATGATTGGCAAGCAGGAAATTATATATATATCTCTCTTCAGTGTATGGAAAGCACATGACCACAAACAAAGGGATACATTATATTTCTAAAATATTTCTGCAAGCAGATGCTATCTGTGCCCCTCCATATTCCCTGACCCTTAACAGGTTAGAGCCTACCCTTTCAACTAAGAACTCTCACATTTCTTGCCTAAGGAATACATTTTCTTGCTAGTGGAACCCATTTTGCCACAAGACTCACAGGCCAAAAGTGTGGGAGAATTAAGGCCCACTGGAATCATCCCTCAACCAATAACTCATGAGATGTGGTATACAAATAGATGAGTGTTAGTGTATAAATCCCTTACCTGCCAGGTGGGATAACTTGGAGCCATGTGTTTTATTCTGTCTCTGAGAGTTTCCACAGAAGCATTAAATTCCATTTACTCACAGTGGCAGCTGACTTGAAACACACCCGTTCTTGGCTTCCTTCCCTTCCCTTCCCTTTCACACTTCTACAATCCTCTTTCCACATTTCTTGGGATCATCTCCCAGGACTTTACTTGCACTTAAATCCTTGTCTCAAATTCTACCCTAGATGAATCCAATCTAAGACATATCATCTGCAAAATAAGTCTCTGAAACAGTGATACAAATAAAAATTGTATCAGTGGCCTGGAAATGAACAGTGAAGTCAAGGAATGACTTCAGTAACGGTATGAAATCTATGATATTTCATAAACCAATCATGTCATCTCAATAATAATAAGTAGTGACAAGGGCAAACAATTAAAAAATATTATAAGGCATTTGTAGATGGAGAATTTTGAACTTCATTCAGTGAATACATATGGCAAACTCATTGTCAATGTTAGATCATAATACCGGTTAAATAGAATAGCACTTACTATTCTATATTTCATCACCTATCACTGTGATTTGTCCATAATCTACACTCAGTAGGTACTGTTGAATTGCAAGTTGTCTATTTTTGCTTCCTTTATCTAACATTGACAATGAGTTTGTCCTATGTATTCACTGACTAGTGACCACCTAACTAGTTTAGTGCCTATTATATACAAAGGACTTTATAAGTTTGATCTCATTTTATTTTCTCAATAAACATATAGGATAGAGAATTTCAGCCCCAATTATTAATTGAGGACACAGGTTTAGAAATGATAACACACCCAAGCTAGAGAACAATTACTGGTAGAGTCAGGAAAAATAACCAGGTATATTTGACCCTGCTGTATTTTGGTCGCTTAGCACCCATCCTGGTGTGTGCTCACAGGCATTTGGTCATCCAGCTCTCCTCCATGCACTATCTATGTAATAGATGCCTTAATGGGTACAGTGTAATTGGCTCATAATCAATCAGAATCAGTGACATACTATGGAACATTTGCTAGGACATCTGGGAAAGAAACTCACACTTTCCTGAAGGATTTAAAGCTTAGAAGAAATAAATTTTGGAAGTACTAAAGTCATATGCAAACACCACAAAAAAGGTGAAATTGAGAAACTGGGACCTGTAGTGGCATCACTTGAGCCTTTTTCCTAAACTGAATGTGAGGCTATTCCTATCCCACTAGCATACCAGTTGCATGAGAAAATTAATTCCATTATGACAATCCAGTTTTCATTCAGCTCTTCTGTTTCTAACAACTGAAGGGAAAATGACTAATACAGAGCCCAAAATTCACTTCCAATCACAGGCCTTGGCTTCCAGAACCGCATGACTTCTTTCAAAAACGAAGCAATGGTATAAATTCTGTGACCATTTTGTGAAGATGTTACTACTTTTACTTCTTCTTCTTTCTTTTAACACAACATACATGATTTTCCCTGTGTGGAAAACTGTAGGTCTATGGTTTTTCATTCAGTACATTTCTGGATCTCTTTAACAGATAATGCAAATTCATTTGCTATTCGACCACGGTAGTTATTACCAAAAAATATATATACTCTTCCAATTACTATAGTTTCCAATTACTATACCATCCTTACCCTCATACAGACTATTCTCACCATAGCAGCCAGAATAATTTTGTTTTGGAAAAACGTCAGCAAAATGATATACCACTTTGCACTCAATAGGATGACTATAATAATTTTTTTAAAAAAGACAGACAATAATAGATGCTGGCAAAGATGTGATGAAACTGATGGTAGGGAAGTAAAATAATTCAGTCACTGTAGAAAGTGATTTGGTGATTCTTCAAAGAGTTAAGTATGGAATTAATGTACGACCCAGCAATTTCACTCTTAGGTGTACACACAAAATAATTGAAAACTGGTGCTGAAACAACTACTGGTGCACAAATAGTACACAGGAATATAATAATACTATTGTGAACCTCAGTATTACTCACAATAGCTTAAAGGTGAAAACAGCTGATAAGTGGGTCAATGATGGCTGGATAAAAAACCGTGGTAGAGGCCGGGCGCGGTGGCTCACGCCTGTAATCCCAGCACTTTGGGAGGCCGAGGCGGGCGGATCACGAGGTCAGGAGATCAAGACCACGGTGAAACCCCGTCTCTACGAAAAATACAAAAAATTAGCTGGGCGAGGTGGCGGGCGCCTGTAGTCCCAGCTACTCGGGAGGCTGAGGCAGGAGAATGGCATGAACCCGGGAGGCGGAGCTTGCAGTGAGCTGAGATCGCGCCAATGCACTCCAGCCTGGGTGACAGAGCGAGATGCCGACTCAAAAAAAAACAAAAACCAAAACCTGGTAGATACATACCGTGGAATGTTATTCGCCATAACAGGAATGAAGCACTAACACGTAATACATGCCACAGTGTGAATGAACTTTGAAAATATTATGCCTCGTGAAAGAAGTCAGATTCAAAAGATCACATGCAGTGTGATTCTATTTATATTAATTAACAGGAATAAATAAATCTATATACACAAAAAGCAGATCCGTGTTTTCCAGGACCTGTAGGAGGGGAGATGGAAATGACTGCCTAATTAGTACAGAGTATTTGAGAGGTGATGAAAATATTTTGGAACTCGATACAAGTGATCATTGTACAACCTTGTGAATGTACTAAAGGCCACTGAATTGTTCACTTTTTTAAATGGTTAATTTTACATTATGTGGATTGCACCTTCTTTTTTTCAAAACGTGGGGAAAAAATGGCAATTTAATTTGCCCATCTTGTCCAATCCTCCAATGTCTTCCCATTTCACTCAGGGTAAAGGACAAGGTCCTTATCGTGCCCCACACAATCTGTCCCTATGTTACTTCTCTGGGGCCCTTGTGTTCTACTCTCCCCCTTTCTCTTTTCACACTGCTTTCTTAGTTATTCCCTAGAAACTCAGGTCTGCTCTCTCCTACTACCCCAGGGCCTGTGAACTGCTATTTCCTCATTTCCTCTTTCTGGAATGCTATTCTTCCAGATGTTTGCATAACTCACTCATTCCCTTCCTTTGAGACTCTTTTATTGAGCTCAGCTGTCACTTTTAAAGTGAGGCTTTCTCTGACCAAAATATTTAGGGTACATACCATTATCCATGGCATTGCCTGCTCATTCCTGCCTTTATTTTCAGGGACAACGTATCACCATCCAACATCCTATTTTTTTTATGTAGTTTTTTCTTTCCCTTTCCAGAATGGAAAGTCCTTGAAGACAGGGATCTCCGTTCTGTTTCCGGTTGTCTCCCCAATACCTACACTGTTGTAGACTCTCCAGTCATCCCACAAATGCTTACTGACCTCCTTCTAGCTGTATATTTTATTGATCAGATGCACTATAAGGAGACTGATTCAAAACTGAGTTACCTGGGAAAGAATGCAAAGTGTTACTGTGTGATTCCAACTCAGGCTAGGTGGTTGTGAAGCTGGCAGCAGGGGCAGCCACTTCTTGATAAGGGCTCACGCTTAGGCTACCTTGGGGGCCCAGTACTGAAATGAGTTCTGAGAATCATTCCTAGAAGCTCAAAATCGTTTGTTTTTGCAGCCTTCTCGATGAGTCCGTAAGTTATGTAGGCCGCTTAATGAATCCCTTGGTGCTTAATTAAGACTAGATTCCATTGTCTTCAAATGAGACACTTGAATGATGTAATATGATACAGGTAGAATAACATTATGAAGTTATTCTGCATTAAATTAATAAGCTCCCCTATTTCTCAACCAGAGGAACAACTAATATCTCATGAGTGCTTGCTTCTTAAAAGAAATTATTTGATGCAGGGAATTTCTGATCTAAGCACCTCTATGTTTTAAATGTATTGCTATAAAAATAAAGTCTGCTAAATTACCCCAAAAGTGAGTAATTTACTTGCTTATGTTGGGTCATAGAAGAGTTATCCATGAGCAGTGCTATTTACTTATTCTAAATATTCTTTCTCTATATTTCTATACCAGTCAAGTATTGTTGCTTAACCAACAACTAGGGAATCTAAGTGGTGACGATGGACAATGATTCTTCACATCTGTGGGTCTGCTGGTTGATGAGTGGCTGATCTAAGGAGAGATCGATCCTCTGAGTGACTCTACAACATGTTGTGGGTCTGACTGAGCTTGACTCCTTACTCAAGTCTATTCCAAGCAAAGTGGCAACTATTTTTCTGGGAAATAACTTTTCATTTAATTGCAGAGGAACCAGTGGTCATGCGCAAACCCCCTTAAGTCCTAGATTTGGCCACTGTCACTTCACCACATTCCACTGGCCAAAGTGAGTCTCATGGTATAGCTAAAGGTCAAGAGGTAGAAAGTATACTCTTTCTGTTTTTAGAAGAATTGCAAAGTTTCATGGCAATAAACAAGGATTCAGGACAGGCTAAAAAATTAGGCCCAATAACTCAATCTACTACACCATCTCTAGTTTAATAGGAGATGCAAAGTAATAAAAAAAAAAATCAGACCCTAATTTTATCATGAGTTTTATTATTATTAATTCTAAATAACTGAGAGGATGAGTTTTACAGCTTTTGTTTTAAATAAATTAATGATCATAATGCACATTTAATTTGCATAAGCCCTCTACATGCACAATATAAGGAAATGAATAGGAACTCCTGAACACCTACCAGGAGTACATTTCCCTTTTCCTTAATGAACGAATGTGTCTCCCTGGCATGTAAGTCTAGTCAAATTTTAAGTCTTTCACTTTCAGGAAGACACAGAAGATGACCATAAATTTATAAAATGTGACATTTTAATCAAGCCCCAAGCTGTTGGCTAATTACATTCCACTGCACTTAAAGGAAAAACAGGAGATGTCATGTTGGTGTAGAAATGAGCACAACATTGTCCTTAGTGCTTCACTGATCATTATGAATACCTTGGTATCAAATTACTCAGGAAAGAGAAAGTAGTAAATCCTTCTAAAAGTTGTATTTCCAATTTTCTTTTCAATTTCATTTTAGAGTAAATTTGGACACAGGTTTATTCAAAAGCTGACATTTTCTTTCCCCACATCGTTCCTGTATAAAAAATATGTATAATGGATCTACTGGTAGCATTAGAGACTATTAAGCTACGGAAGCATGAAATCAACTAGAAATTATTATTTTAATTCTATGCACTTGTGCATAACAGGATGATTTCTGTGCCAAATAAACCTTCATCAGGGCTCTACCTAGTATTCTACATACTAATGGGGCTTGAAGTTTAGAATACAGATGTGTGGGGATGCAGCCAGAGAAATGCACTCGAAGTCAAGAGATTAGTTGTCTGTCTCCAGGGAATTATCAGCTAGTGAACTAAAAACTGAAACAAAACATATGCCACTCGTCCACTGTTATTTGGCTTTTCTCCTTGGCAGTGTAACTAAGCTAACCTGACCTGGTTTTCTAAGGACATAATGTGGGAAATACTCAAGAGGCACTCCTATTCTATCAAGAGATAATTTCTCTCACACAGACACACACACACACAAATAACTAGTGATATATACCATGTCCATTAAAAAGACAACTGATTAAAGGGACTATTACCATTTTTTTCAGCTTAAGGAAGTGATAACTGAGTTTTGAAATCACTCCCTTCTACGTTTTTGGCAGGAAGTAATCTCACTTTCCAATGAGCTATTTGCTGAAATGGGTAACAATTTACAGTGAGAGGATGGTGGAAAGTAGCAAAGTTATTATTTATTTTGTTACTTTTCCGCCTGGGGAAAGAGGAGGGTAAGTGTGGATAACAAGGAAAATGCATAGGGAAGGAAAATCATTGTGGCACTTGCTACAAAACACCTATTAAAAGCAGGATATGTTTAACTTTGGTTTCATTTTACATTTGAAAATCAAAAACGTTACAGAACTAGAAGGAGCTTCAGAAGACATCACCTCCATTCTTTTATTCTAAGGCAAAACCACAAGGAAACAAGCAGTGAAGTGATTGAAACTCGAACTGCAATTGTGCCATTTTTTCTCCCACAATGTGTAAAGTATGTGTTTCAAGAAAAAGTAGCATTCTGTGTCATTTATGCATGGAATGATTCAGAAAATCTGCATTTCTGACATCACTCATTCTATATCCTGGTACTGACAAAGATGCATTAAGAATATAAGATTATGAAATACATTGTTATTTACGTTTCTTTTCTTCTTTGTCTTCCATCTTCCATTTTTTCCTTTTTTTTTTTTTTTTTTTTTTTTTTTTTTTTTCTGAGGTAGGGACTCCACTTAACTCTTCTTTGTTAGGCTATAAGGAAGGAAGGAAGGAAGGAAGGAAGGAAGGGAAGGAAGGAAGGAAGGAACCTATTTTCCAAATATTGGGCAATCAATAATTAATGATCATGAAGAATTATTTTCTTTTTCTTTTACCAAGATGTAACTTTTAGGATAGACATATACGTAAAAAAAAAAAAAAAAAAAAAAGAAGAAGAAAAAGAAAAGAAGAAAAGAAACACAAAGATATGTGGCTTATCCAGTTCAAGGTCCTTAAAATTTATATGAACTTTTGCCAAGGTATCCTACCCTGCAAGAATTTTTTCTGAATGCAATTTATTTAAGACGAAATAAAAGATTGTGGGCCGGGAGCAGTGTGGCTCACCCTGTAATCCCACATTTGGGAGGGTGAGGTGGGGTGAATCAGCAGGTAAGAGATTAAGAACATCGTGGCCAACATGGTGAAACCCATTATCTACTAAAAATACAAAAAATTGGCTGGGTGTGGTGGCGGCGCACCTGTAGTGACTCAGCTACTCGAGAGACTGAGGCAGCAGAATCACCGTGAACGCCAGGAGGCGGTGGTTGCAGTGAACCGAGGTCACTCCACTTCTCTCCCTAAGCTTGGCAACAGAGTGAGACTCAGCCTGCAAAAAAAAAAAAAAAAAAAAAAAAAAAAGGAAGAAAGAAAAACCAGAAAAAAGAATGTTGGTGGTATAATATTACGGTTCTCTAAAGAATGTTCCCTGAGAATTCTGCCCTCCAATTTTTCAGCATTTTCAATTACTTAAAAAGCAATCCTCAGGCAGAAGGCACTAAGTTGAAATTAGAATCCTATAATTTTGTAAATAACAACAAAGGGATATATGATCACCCCGGTTAATGATACTGCTCTAGCTGAGGTTACCATCTGAATTGAAGTGAGTCAGGTAGGATGTGTTTCACTGAATCATGAGTGGTGTTTCTAGAAAGAAAAAAAAAAAAACGTTTCCAAGTTATAAACACACAAGAACATAAAAGTATAACTTCCTGAGCTAACAATTCAGGAATTAAATCACATAGTTATCAGAATATCATTACAAATTTCATAGCAAAAAGGTTTTTATTAATATCCTTGAATTCACACCGATTAAACCGTTATTTCTTTTTTTTCTGGCAATTTATGAATAAATTGTGTAGGTTGCTTGTTTTAAGATGAACATGTATCCAAGGCTGGGATATGCAAACGTTCTTCAGTTTCATATTTCTGCCCAATTCTTATAATGTGCTTTATATTTTTGCCAACCACTCAAACTTATTTATAATGCCATTCATATGTGTTAAGAAACCTATCTAACTCAATGGCTTTAGGATTTTCGTATGCCTGTCTAAAATAGAAATTGCATTCAGAGACACAAGAGAAGATTTATTTTATTTATTTATTTATTTATTTATTTATCTTACCAAGCTAAGAAAACCCAACAACCAATATTTTCTGATTCATCCTGGAAACTCAATGTGTCAGATATCAGGGTAGTTTTCTATTTCCATCTGCAAATAAATAATAGGAATTACAGTCACTCCTTGCTGTAATGACTGCATCATCGACTTCATCAGTTATTTAAAAAGCTAGGGAGAAAACCAGCGACAGCTGTAAAAGGGCCTGGAATTGTTTGGAGGAGACCTTACACGCTATAGTTTCAGGATAAAAGCGGAATTATAAATGAACTTGGGAAACTTTGCAAGGTACTAACTGTAAGTCCCATGCTGTGCAGTCTGCCTGTGCAAAGGAAAATCCCCTTCGAAAGAGATTAGCGGAGGTGGTTTGTATGTGATCACAGCAGCTGAGATGATGTGTGACTTTTGCCTAGCTTAAAGTGGATTAGCAAGACTTAAAAGACGGAAAATTGTTTTGTGTGAAGCTCACCATGCTTTTGGAAACATAAATGAAATCACAGTCCTATGAACTTAGAGATGATTTCTATTAGTTCAATACGGTGAAAATCCCTTCTAAAAGATTAAACAAAAAAGGATTGTGGCTTGCCAATATTCACATCGGCTGATGATTGTTACACATTTGAAAACAATTTCCTAGAATTTATTTTTAATTCATCCACAAAGATGTCACTTTAAGTGTCTGAGTGACAATGTGGTAAAATAGAACACTGGGTAAGAAATAGAAACAATGAAATTCGGTTCCCAAGTCAGCCACTGACTATCTGGGTCACTTTAGGTAAAACACTTAACCTTTCTTCGAGTTTGTATTATCATCTATAAAATGAAAGAATATACACCACACAGCCCTTACAATTTTGCAAAGTATATCCAATTACAGTGTGTATTTAAGGAAGTTTTAAAAGCAATGAAATATTGTTTTAATTATTATTATTCACATCTTTGGTTGTAACTATTGATCCTTTCTATTAATATGACATAATAAACAAATCAATGTCTGATTTCTCTGAAAACCCTCTTTTTCTACAATAAAAAGTGAAGGAGTAAAGATGAGTTCTATAAGACAGATCACTGGGGTGATCGAATGTCGTTGCCTTCCCTCTCTTCCACCAGCAAAATTTATCATACTATCTCACCAAATAATTTAGGTTGCTTTTGTAAGCCACCAGACTTTGCTTCATTTTTCACAAACATATGAAAGTAAAAACTATACCACATGTTTAATAGTGACCCTTGGAGTATATACCTCCTCACAAGAAACCAACAGTATTATAAAAAGGCAAGAGAGTCCACAAAGGGATATTTCTCTTGCTTAATTTCTGTATGGGCCGCCAGTGTCCAGCATTTAGTGCTTTCTTCTCTGTCAATCTTTACGAAGAGGAAGACACTTTTCAACAAACTATCAAAGTCATTAAGATTATAAATATGAGTCAACCCTCTGTTTTATGTCCTCTTTTCTCCATTGACTTTTGGCAGGTGCTTAGAGAAAGAAATATTTCAGACCCCTGACATTTCACTGAAAAACAAAGAGGCCTATTGACCAATTTCTGGGGCACACTGTCTTTGGTAAAATGTTAATCTTCTCAGCTTTTAGAATTTGGAAGTCCCAGTAAGCAGCACCTGGTCTGTTCTGCCATCACTTTACCAGCTGCAAAGCTCTAAAATAGGAGAATCTTCAATTTAAAACAAAATTTACCAAAAAAAAAAAAAAAAAAAAAGAAGAAAGAAAGAAAAATGAAATGCATTGCAAAGGAAGTTTAATGAATAAAACAGAATATAGCAAATAATAGAGAAAGTGGCACATCACTCAATCACTGACATTCTTCTAAAATTATAAACTTTTAACCTGAAACAGATTTTACTTGATACATCTATACCAGTTATGAAGTAGAAATTATTAAGAATTCATATATTTGAAATGGAGAAATGATTATCTTGAAGTATGGCATAAAATTTAAGTAGGAAAATAATACCCACCACATTTCTCCTTTTCATTCACTGTCTCAGTTGATCATTTAATCCCAATAAAATTGTGCCCATATTTTCTGACAGAACAAATATTTAGGGAGATTAAGTAACAGCTGAAATTTGACTCCCAGGGGTCTGAATCCAAATTACGCATTTTTAGCAGTCAAGAAATAGCTTCTGATTTTCACTAAAATTATAAACATATTTACGACATGGAAAATGCAAAAACATAGGATCATAATTTTTAAAATCAAAATATTGGGATAAACAAATGGCTAATGGTATTTCAGAAATATTATAGTACATTTTACTATTGGTCAAGCCTTGTTGACTGTTTCTGTCTAGTTGTGGACTTAAAGTCAATCTAGAATTATTGAATAACTATTACAAATCCAACAACTTCAATGAGGAAAAGTCATAATAATCTGAAAGATGAAGCTTTTGTAGTGGGTATTTGAACAAAGTCCAGTAGTTCAAATGATATCTATTGCTAGGCAAAACATCCATTGGGCTAATGTGAATCAGGCCCAAGACCTTGTCAAGCTAACGAGAAAGCCACAATGTCTCCTTTTTAAAAGACTTGCACTTGAGAGTACAGAAGCCTGTTGATTACGACTACATGATTCCAACAACGACTTAGCAGATTTGAAAAATAAAAAAAGGGCCGGGCACAGTGGCTCACGCCTGTAATCCCAGCACTTTGGGAGGCCAAGACCGGCAGATTACGAGGCCAGGAGATTGAGACCATCCTGGCTAACATGGTGAAACCCCGTCTCTACTAAAAATACAAAAAACTAGCCGGGCGTGGCGGCGCGCGCCTGTAGTCCCAGCTACTCCGGAGGCTGAGGCAGGAGAATGGCGTGAACCCGGGAGGCGGAGCTTGCAGTGAGCTGAGATCTCACCACCAAACTCCAGCCTGGGCGACAGAGCGAGACTCCGTTTCAGAAAAAAAAAAAAAAGGAAAATAGAAAGAAACGAGGTGTGATGGTTAATACTGAGTGTCAACTTGACTGAATTAAAGGATACAAAGTATTGATCCTGGGTGTGTCTGTGAGGGTGCTGCCAAAGGAGATTAACATTTGAGTCAGTGGGCTGGGAAAGGCAGACCCACCCTTAATCTGCGGGGGGCGGGACATAATCTAATCAGCTGCCAGCGCAGCTTGAATATAAGCAGGTAGAAAAATGTGAGAAGAGAGACTGGCCTAACTTCCCAGGCTACATCTTCCTCCTGTGCTGGATGCTTCCTGCCCTTGAACATCAGACTCCAGACTTCAGTTTTGGAAATTGAACTCGCTCTCCTTGCTCCTCAGCCTGAAGATGGCCTATTGTGGGACCTTGTGATCCTCGCACTGATACTTAATAAACTCATATATATATAATTCATATATATTATTCCTATGATATATATGAATATATATGAATAATATATATTATGGAAAAAATATATATGAATACATATATATATTTCCATAATTCCATTAGTTCTTTCCCTGTAGAGAACCTTGACTAATACACCAGGTAACAATGATATCCTCACAGCACTTGGTTCCAGCCATGCCTGACAGACCTATTGCCAGGATTTTGAGTTAGATTAGTCAAACAAATTTACTTTCATGTCTGGGATAGTCTTCATTGTGAGAGGACTCTGAAGTTTTTTAATCCATGAAGATTACATTTTAAAATTTCCTACTAGTAAGAAATTTCAAAAATAGGACAAATGTAATAAATTGCTATTGTAAATGTCATAAAATAAATAAATTTGCTCTAATGGGCAAATCTAAGATGATTTGCTATCATGTTACATTGTAACATGGTAGGAAAAGCTCAGCACACAATATATTGTCATGAGAACAGAAGGAAAAGAATATACAAAAATACTGTTTGAAAGAAAACCAATGGGTGACAGGAAGAAATAGATTAGCAGTGATTATGCTGATATTTTCCACATTGTACAAATAAACACCTCTTCATCTTTGTAGTTTAAGAGAATAGAACACCGAAAAATACAAGAAGTAAATAATAGCTGCCACAGTATTAAAATGTCCAATCAAAATGATTTGTGCCAATTTAATATTATGCTAAAATATTCTAATATAATCAACCTTTAGGCTAGCTCCAGATGGAGAGAACAGAATTGATAACACTGTAAGATGCTTTCTGCTCTGCTTTCAAGTGTCTCACTCAGTAGGTATGAGATCTCAAAATAACATCATTGAGGACAGAGGCTGCTGGCCAGCAGATTTTAGAGTAAGATTATTGGATACAGGTTATATCCCAAGCCATTGTGGTCAGGATACATTGCAGACTAAATCTGACTGGGGGAAATAAAAGGAGTTTTTTCATAAATAATAATAAAAAGTTCCTAAATTAGAATTTCCTAAATATACTCACCCCAAATAGTACTCATCTCATATTGCTGCATTCATCCACAGCATGCATTTTGGAATTTTACATTTGTCTTCTAGGTCTTATCCTGTCATTTGATATTCCACTGATGTACTGGCAAACCTCAAAAACCTCAAACTCCTGAGAGCTGTATACCAGAAGAAAATAACAATTATCCTTTGTTCTTCCCACTCAGTTAAAACCATTATTTAACAACTAAAATGCAGACCAAATTTCTGAAATCACATTCAATAAACAACAATAATTGAATTCAATTAGTTGGAGAAAAGGAGAAATAATTAAAAGCAAAAAAAAAAACAGTCTTATCCAAATGGACATCCAAAGCCATCCTATCTTAAGAGAAAGAGGTTTTGTACTCTCAGAAATAACTTCTAATTATCAGCAATACCACGTAATAACAACAATAGTTTTTTTATAGGGCTTAGATTACTACAGGGCACCATTTTTAACACTTTTGCATATGGTAATTCATTAAATCCTCACAATAACTCTTTGAGTTAAGTACCAATATTACTCCCAGTTTAGAAAAGAGGAAACCAATTTAAAGACAGGTTATGTAACTTGTCAATGGTCACACAGCTATATCCAGGGTTCGATAACTATACAACTTGATCATTACCCCAAAGTACTGACACTCATGCAGTGGCTATTCTGGGAACTGCTAATAGAACCCATGTGGTTAATTCTGGCTCATTCTCTGTAGTACACACCTTAACAATACTGACTATCCAATTCAGGTTTATAACTGTTTCAAAAAAAATAAAAAACTAACCAAAATAACCAAAATAAAACTTAGAAGCTAATGTGCCATACCATATATTGAATGCTATAAAGTTAATTAAAATTAATATGTGAAACATCATTTATAAGCAAAGATTTAAAGATTTTTGTTTATTTTTTTCCTCATTAGCACTAGCTCCACTGAGCTTCTGAATACATCTCATTGTTACTGAAAATTGCAGCCCATACCTACTAATGCAATCATTTTCTCTGTTGAAATAAAAAGATACATTCTCCAAAAGAGTTCATATTCAAAGTAGATTGAATATGATGGTTATGTAACATAAAGCCCTATGATGTTTGAGTTGTCCATAATTCTCCTGGTTAAATCCTACCATAATATCTATCTATCTATCTATCTATCTATCTATCTATCTATCTATCATCTATATAATTTACATTACAGTCATGTATCCCATAAAAACATTTTGCTCAAGAGCAGACCGAATATACAACAGTAGTCCCATTAAAAAAAAAAAAAGAAAATGGAGCTGAAAAATTCGTATCCCCTGGTGACATCTTAGCCATCCTAAAATCATAGTGCAGTGCATTACTCGCGTGTTTTTAGTGATACAGGCATATGCAAACCTACTGCATTGCTAATGATATGAAAGTATGGCACATACAATTATGTACATTATCTAATACTTAATAATGATGGTAAATGATGATGTTAGTGTTTCCACATTTACTATACTGTAGTTTTTATTGTTATTGGGAGTACATTCTTTCTGCTAAAAAAAAAAAGTTAACTGTAAAACAGTCTCAGGCAGGTCCTTCAAGGGGTATTCCGGAGGAAGGCATTGTCATAGGAGATGACAGCCCCATGCATGATCTTGTCCCTGAGGACCTTCCAGTGGGACAAGAAGTGGAGGTGGAAGATGATAATATTGATGGCCTCTGCAGACCTAGGCTAATGTATGTGTTTGTGACTTTGTTTTTGACAAAAATAAAAAATAAAAAAAATAAATAAAACAGAAAAGGCTTATCAAATAAGGTTAAAGAAAATACTTTCATATAGCGGTACAATATTTGTGTTCTAAGCTAAGTGTTATGACAAGAGTAAACTTAAAAATATTTAAAAGTTTATAAAGTAAAAAAAGTTACAGTAACCTAAGGTTAATTTATTATCAAAGAAAGAATTTTTTAATAAATTTGGTGTAGCCTAAGTATACTGTCTTTATAAAATCTAGAGCAGTCTTCAGTAATGTCTTAGCTTTTCATGTTCACTCACCATTTACTCACTGCCTCACCCAGAGTATCTTCCAGTCCTGAAAACTCCATTCACAGTAAATGCCCTGTGCAGGTGTACTATTTTTCATATTTTATGCTGTATATTTACCATACATTTTTCTATGTTTAGATAAGTTTAGGCACACAAATACATATCATTGTGTTACAATTGCCTACAGTATTCAGTACAGTAACATATTCTCTATGGTTGTATCCTAGAAGTAATAGGCTATACCATATAGCCTAGGTGTGCAGGAGGCTATACCATGTAGGTTTGTGTAGAGACACCCTGTGATCACAAAATGACAAAATCACCTAAAGATGCATTGCTCAGAACATATCCCCATTGTTAAGCAACATGTGACTGTACATATATCTATATTTTTAATGTATGCAAAGGAAAATTGAATTCCAAACAAAAGATTCACTTTTTGAATGATGTATAAGAGTAAGCTGATAAATGATTTGTGAATATCATTTCAGTGTATTATGATTGAAACTGGTCCTTCCCTTTTGTAGGCATTGCATCATTCCCTACTTGCATATTTAACTAGCAGGTATAATAATTTTGTCCCAGGAATTTGTGCCTTTGTGTGAAAAATGATTTCCCTCTTTCATTCAACCAGCATTCAAGTGCCTCCTGAGTATCGGGTCCTCACCTAGACGCTGGTGATACAACTATGAACATGACATGCACAAAGAGACAATCAAAAGACATATAGGAGAGTAATCCCAACAAATAAAGATTGTGGTAAATATTATGAAGGTGTTCTAGGTTGAAGAATGTCCACCCAAAAATTCATGTCCACCCAGAACCTGGGATATTACCCTATTTAAAATTAGTTACTTTGCATCTAATCAAGTTGCACTTAATTCAAACATCCTGAATAAGGGTAGGTCCCAAATCCAATGTGACTCTTAGCCTTATAAGAAAGGGGACATTCCAGCACAGAGACACTTAACACACAGTAAAGAACGCTGAGCAAAAACAGGTACAGATCTAAGTGATGTGTCTACCAGCCAATTAAAGTCAAGGATTACTGACAACCACTGACCACCAGGAGCTAGGAAGAGACAAAGAAGGCTCCTCCCCTGGAGCTCTCAGAACATAACCTTGCCAACATCCTGATTTCAGACTGTTAGGCTCCAGAACTGTGAAAAAATGAATTTCTGCTGCATAAGCCACCTATGTGTGGTAGTATTATGGCAGCCCTGGGACACTAATACAGATGAGTACAACAGAAGACAATTCAGTTAGCACAGGGTGGGCGGTCAAAGAAAGCACATCTGAGAGGTGTCTTAAGGGGAGATGTCGAGTGTGAATCAGCATTGTGAGGGGAAAGGGGTTCTAGGCATGGGAAATGGCAAAAACAAAAGTCCAGGGTCAAAAAAGAGCTCACACTTAACGGAGAGAAGTAGGGTCTGAAGGAGAGAGAGAACGAGAAAAAGACCAAGAGACAGACATGCATAGGAAGAAGTAGAACAGGTAGATAAGGGACTAAGGATAGCAACTCTACCCTAGCCTTGAGGGACATCCACCCCAGTGAGGAACAAACCACATTATTAATAGCTACAATTCATGGAATGTACAGAGTTCAAAGAGAGGAAACAATGGTTTGCTTCTGTGCAATCAGTGAAAGATTTGCTGACAAAGTGCCATTTGTACTGGATTTTAAACATACAAATGCAATTTGGGTATTATCTTAGGTCAGAGTCCATAAAAAGCAAAACCTGAGATGAGGACTCTCAAACAAGAAATTCGTTGAGGGAGTGCACTCTAAAGAAAGGGAAAGACTAAGTCAGGATGTGGTTTCAAGTGATGTCTAGCCTGTTTGATCCCAAAGGAAAGAGGGAGTGCAAATTGCACAGTGAACTCTCTTGCCTTTGAGGCAAAGTAGCTGGGGTTTTGTATCCTCTGTACCAGTTAGTCACTGGCTCTGGGTGAATTGTGCAGCTGGGTTGACGAGGGAGGAACCTCACTTCCCCAAGAAGCAGTTTCTATTGCTCAAGGATAACCCTACGAATGAGAATGCAAACAGGAGCCTTTGGCAGGCACACCATTATGGGTGATCCCAGAGGGCTGGATAGGGCAAAAGGGCATCAGTTACAAATACAAAGATATAAGCTGGTCATAGGGATTAGAACTATTTCAGAACAAAAGAATCATAAAGGCAAAGCCTCTTCTATTCAAATCCACTCCAGCTGACCAATCTTATAAAATGAATAAGGAAGGACAGGCTAGACCCTGACTGGGGTCTCTGTAGGCAGTCTCCACTAACTTTCCTCATCTCTGTCTCATCGCTGTTACATTCAGCTTCTACTAAACGATAACAGGAGGAAGAAAAGAGCTTGTATAGCTTCCCTCCTTACTGTAAGGTCTCAAAATGAGGTAAGTTGATGACAAGAATTTGTGTTATATTATTGAGAATAGACGTTGGTTCAAATAGCATGGTGATAATTTCCAGGCAAAATACCTACAATAAGAAAAAGGTAATTTAATGGCAGTCTTGTGCTAGGAACAGCAGAAGGGTTTCATTTCACGTGCCAGCTTTGTTCAAATGTTCAAGTCACTGTGTTAAGAAAGAGTCTGAGGCCCGAGAGGACCCACAGACCCTCTGAAGGAAGTGGATTACTCCTGCAGGACCCAAGGGACTGCCCAAAACTGTGAGTACCCCAACTGCAGATGTGGGAAACACACACCCCCATTGGAGAAGCTGAAGTTCTGTTTGTGGGAGACATTTCCGACTTTACCTGGAGCTGAGTCAATTCGGAGAGCCGAGCAAAATCCAGGGGTAGAGGAAGCAGGAGAAAGGCCCTGGGGGCTCTCTGGGTCCCCTAACAGCCCATTCCTGCCTGGCACCACAGGGATCCAATGGAAGAGGAGCGGGGGTAAAACTACACAGGGACAGGGAAATCTCTAGCTGAACTTTGTAACAATTTGAACGGGGTGAGAAACTTCCTGGCCAGAACATGGGGCAGGGTGCAAATCCTGTATGCAAATTCCACATGCAGGGGAAGAACCAGGGCCTTTTTTCCTCAGCTGGGAGGCAGATAGGGAGCGACAGGTTTTCAAACCAATATTGCTCTCCGCCTGGAAACGGTCTGGGGGATCTTACAGGGTACATAGTGGTAGTGAGACCGGCCGGTCGGTTTGTGTGGGTGCTGGGTGAGGTCTGTGACTGCCAGCTTTCTCCCACTTTTTCAGACAACCTGCATGACTCATCAGAGGCGGGAAAATCCTCCTAGGTGCACAACTCCAGTGACCTGGGAATCTCACCCCTATCCCCCACGGCAGCCACAGTAAGACCCGCCCAAGGAGAGTCTGAGCTCAGACCACATAGCCCTGCCCCCACCTGATAATCCTTCTCTACCCACCCTGGTACCTGAAGACAAAGGCCATATAATCTTGGGAGTTCTAGGACCCCACCCACCACCAATTCCTCCCCATAATACCATAGCTGATGCTCTCTGGAAAGCACTATCTCCTGGCAGGAGGCGAAGCAGCACAAAAATAGAGCATTAGAGCATTAAACCACCAAAGCTAAGAGCACTCACAGAGTGCATTGCACCCCCACCCCCCCCACCAGAAGAAGCACTGGTATCCACAGCTGAGATACCCATAGACGGTTCACATCACAGGACTCTGTGCAGACAACCCCCAGTAACAGCCAAGAGCCGGAGAGACTCACTGGGTGAGTGGCTAGACCCAGAGGACAGACAACAATCACTGCAGTTTCGCTCACAGGAAGCCACATCCAGAGGAAAAGGTAGAGAGTACTACATCAAGGGAACACCTTGTGGGAGAAAAGAATCTGAACAATTGCCTTCAGTCCCAGACCTTCCCTCTGACAGGGGCTACCCAAATGAGAAGGAACCAGAAAACCAAACCTCATAATATGACAAAACAAGGCTCTTCAACACCACCAAAAAATCACACTAGTTCACCATGAATGGATCCAAACCAAGAAGAAATTCCAAAAAGAATTCAGAAGGTTAGTTATTAAGCTAATCAGGGAGCGACAAGAGAAAGGCGAAACCCAGTGCAAGAAAATCCAAAATATGATACAAGAAGTGAAGGGAGAAATATTCAAGGAAGTAGAGAGCTTAAAGAAAAAAAATCAAAAAAATCAGGAAACTTTGGACACAATTTTAGAAATAAGAAGTTACAAGTAAGAAATTCAGAGCTCAAAGACAAGGTCTTCAAATTAACCCAATCCAACAAAGACAAAGAAAAAAGAATAAGAAAATATAAACAAAGCCTCCAAGAAATCTAGGATTATGTTAAATGGCCAAACCTAAGAATAATCGGGGTTCCTGAGGAAGAACACAGTTCTAAAATTTTGGAAAATATAATTGGGGAATAAGCAAGGAAAACTTCACCACCCTTGCTAGAGACCTAGACATACAAATACAAGAAGCACAAAGAACACTTGGGAAATTAGATCATTTGCAGTTAGGAGTTAAAGACCAGCTTGGCCAACATCGTGAAACCCCATGTCTACCAAAAATACACAAATTATCCAGGCATAGTGGTACATGCCTGTAACCCCAGCTACTTGGGAGGCTGAGGCAGGAGAATTGCTTGAACCCGGGAGGTGGAGGTTGCAGTGAACCAAGATCCCACCACTGCACTCCAGCCTGCGCAACAGAGCAAGACTCCATCTCAAAAAGAAAAAAAAAAATCATTTGCCTAGGCACATTGTCATTGGGTTATCCAATAAGACAAAGGAAAGAATCTTAAGAGCCATGAGACAGAAGCACTAGGTAACCTATAAAGGAAAACCTATCACATTAACAGCGGATTTCTCAGCAGAAACCCTACAAGCTAGAAGGGATTGGGGTCCTATCTTCAGCCTCCTCAAACAAAACAATTATCAGCCAAGAATTTTGTATCCAGTGAAACTAAGCATCATACATGAAGAAAAGATACAGTCTTTTTCACACAAACAAATGCTGAGAGAATTTGTCTTTACCAAACCACAACTATAGGAACTGCAAAAGGAGATCTAAATCTTGAAACAAATCCTTGAAACACATCAAAACAGGACCTTTATAAAGCATAAATCACATGGGACCTATAAAACAAAAATCAAGTTAAAAAAATTACACAGGCAACAAAAATCACAATGAATGCAATTATGCCTCACATTTCAATACTAACATTGAATGTAAATGACCTAAATTCTCCACTTAAAAGATAGAGAATCACAGAATGGATAAGAACTCACCAACCAACTATCTGCTGTCTTCAGGAGACTCGCCTACCAAATAAAGACTCACATAAAATTAAAGTAACAGGGTGGAAAAAGGCATTTCATGCAAATGGAAACCAAAAATGAGCAGGGTTAGCTTTTCTTATATCAGACAAAGCAAACTTTAAAGCAATAGCAGTCAAAAGAAACCAACAGGGACATTATGTAATGATGAAAGGCCTTGTACAACAATAAAATATCACAATTCTAAACAAATATGCACCTACAACTGGAGCTCCCACATTTATAAAACAATTATGAATAGACCTAAGAAATGAGATAGACAGAAATACAATAATAGTGGGGGACTTCAATACTCCACTGAAAGCACTGGACAGATCATCAAGACAGAAAGTCAACAAAGAAACAATGGATTTAAACTATACCTTGGGAGGCCGAGGTGGGTGGATCACGAGGTCAGGAGATTGAGACCATCCTGGCTAATGCAGTTGAAACCCCGTCTCTACTAAAAATACAAAAAATTAGCTGGATGTGGTGGCAGGTGCTTGTAGTCCCAGCTACTGGGGAGGCTGAGGCAGGAGAATGGCATGAACCCAGGAGGTGGAGCTTGCAGTGAGCCGAGATCAGGCCACTGCACTTCAGCCTGGGTGACAGAGCGAGATCCCATCTCAAAAACAAAACAAAACAAAACAAAACAAAACAAAACAAACCTATACCTTGGAACAAATGGACTTAATAGATATATACGGAACATTTCATCCAACAACTACAGAATACACATTCTATTCAACAGGGCATGGAACTTTCTCCAAGATAGAGCACATGATAGGCCATAAAACAAGCCTCAATAAATTTAAGAAGATTTAAATTATTTCAAGCACTCCCTCAGATCACAGTAGAATGAAACTGGAAATCAACTCCAAAAGGAACCTTAAGAACCATGCAAATACATGGAAATTAAATAACCTGCTCCTGAATGAGCACTGGGTCAAAAATGAAATCCAGATAGAAATTTTAAATGTTTCTAACTGAATGACAATAATGACACAACCTATCAAAATCTCTGTGATACAGCAAAGGCAGTGCTAAGAGGAAAGTTCATAACCCTAAATGCCTATATCAAGAAGACTGAAAGAGCACAGACTAATACTCTAAGGTCACACCTCAAGAGACTAGAGAAGCAAGAACAAAGCAAACCCAAACCCAGCAGAAGAAAGGAAATAACCAAGATCAGAGCAGAATTAAATGAAATTGAAAAAAAATACAAAAGATAAATGAAACAAAAATCTGATTCTTCGAAAAGATAAATAAAATTAATAGACTGTTGGCCAGATTAACCAAGAAAAGAAGAGAGAAAATCTGAATAACTTCACTAAGAAATGAAACAGGATATATTACAACTGACACCACTGAAATACAAAAGATCATTCAAGGCTACTATGAACACCTTTATGCACATAAACTAGAAAACCTAGAAGAGATGGATAAATTCCTGGAACAAAATACAACCCTCCTAGCTAAAATCAGGAAGAATGGGATACCCAGAACATCACATAAACAGAATTAAAAATTACATGATCATCTCAACAGATGCAGAAAAAGCATTTAACAAAATCCAGCATCCCTTTATGATTAAAACTCTCAGCTAAATCAGCATAAATGGGACATACCTTAATGTAGTAAAAGCCATCTATGACAAACCCACAGCCAACATAATACAGAATGGGGAAAGTTGAAAGCATTCCCTCTGAGAACTGGAACAAGACAAGGATGGTCACTCTCACCCCTCCTCCTCAACATAGTACTTGAAGGAAGTCCTAGCCAGAGCAATCAGACAAGAGAAAGAAATAAAGAGCATCCAAATCGGTAAAGAGGAAGTCAAATTGTTACTGTTTGCTGAAGATATAAGTGTTTACCTCAAAAACCCTAAGGACTCCTCCAGAAAACATCTAGAACTGATAAAATAATTCAGCAACGTTTCCAGATACAAAGTTAATGTACACAAATCAGTAACTATTCTATACACCAACAGTGGCCAAGTGGAGAATCAAGTCAAGAACTCAACTCCTTTTACAATAGCTGTGAAAAAATAAAAATAAAATACTTAGGAATATACCTAACCAAGGAGTCAAAAGTCCTCTACAAGGAAAACTGCAAAACACTGCCAAAAGAAATCATAGATGACATGAACAAAAGGAAAAACATCCCATGCTCATGGATGGGTAGAATCAACATTGTGAAAATGACCATACTGCTAAAAGCAATCTACAAATTCAATGCAATCCCCATCAAAATACCACCATTATTCTTTACAGAATTAGAAAAAACAATTCTAAAATTCATATGGAACCAGAAAAGGGCCTGCATAGCCAAAGCAAGACTAAGCAAAAATAACAAAGCTGGAGGCATCTCACTACCTGATTTCAAACTGTACTATAAGACCATAGTCACCAAAACAGCATGGTACTGGTACAAAAATATGCACATAGACCAATGGAACACAATAGAGAACCCAGAAATAAACACAAATACTTACAGCCAACAGATATTCCACAAAGCAAACAAAACATAAAGTGGAGAAAGAACACTCTATTCAACAAATGGTGCTGGGATAATTGGCTAACCACACGCAGGAGAATGAAACTGGATCCTCATCTCTCACCTTATACAAAAATCAACTCAAGATGGATTAAAGTAAGACCTGAAACTATAAAAATTCTAGAAGATAAGATTGGAACAACCCTTCTAGACATTGGCTTAGGCAAGGATTTCATGACCAAGAACCAAAAGCAAATGCAATAAAACAATGATAAATAGCTGGGACCTAATTAAACTTTTTTTTTTTTTGGCACAGCAAAAGGAACAGTAAGCAGAGTAAACAGACAACCCCAGAGTGGGAGAAAATCTTCACAATCTATACATCTGACAAAGGACTAATATCCAGAATCTACAATTAACTCAAATCAGTAAGAAAAAAAACCAAACAATCCCATCAAAAGTGGACTAAGGACATGAATAGACAATTCTTAAAAGAAGATATACAAATGGCCAACAAACATATGAAGAAATGCACAACATCACTAACGATCAGGGAAATGCAAATCAAAACACAAAGCTATACCACCTCACTCCTNGATAAATAGCTGGGACCTAATTAAACTTTTTTTTTTTTTGGCACAGCAAAAGGAACAGTAAGCAGAGTAAACAGACAACCCCCAGAGTGGGAGAAAATCTTCACAATCTATACATCTGACAAAGGACTAATATCCAGAATCTACAATTAACTCAAATCAGTAAGAAAAAAAACCAAACAATCCCATCAAAAGTGGACTAAGGACATGAATAGACAATTCTTAAAAGAAGATATACAAATGGCCAACAAACATATGAAGAAATGCACAACATCACTAACGATCAGGGAAATGCAAATCAAAAACACAAAGCTATACCACCTCACTCCTGCAAGAATGGCCAAAAAAAAAAAAAAAAAAAAAAAGAACAGTAGAGGCTGGCATGGATGTGGTGATCAGGGAACACTTCTACACTGCTAATGGGAATGTAAACTAGTACAGCCACTGTGGAAGACAGTGTGGAGATTCCTTAAAGAACTAGAAGTAGAACTACCATTTGATGCAGCAATCCCATTACGGGGTATCTACCCAGGGGAAAAGAAGTAATTATTTGAAAAAGATACTTGCGCGTGCATGGTTATAGCAGCACAATTCACAACTGCAAAATCGTGGAACCAACCCAAATGCCCATCAATCAAAGAGTGGATAGAGAATATATTTATACACACACACACACACACACACACACACACACACACACACAATGGAATACTGTGCAGCCATGAAAAGGAATGAATTAACAGCATTTGCAGTGATCTAGATGAGATTGGAGACTTTTATTGTCAGTGAAGTAACTCAGGAATGGAAAATCAAACATCATATGTTCTCACTGATAAGTGGAAGCTAAGCTATAAGGACACAAAGGCATAAGAACGATGCAATGGACTTTGGGGACTTGAGGGGAATACTAGGAAGGGAGTGAGGGATAGAAGACTACAAATATGATGCAGTGTATGCTGCTCCAGTGATGGGTGCACCAAAATCTCACGAATCATCCCTAAAGAACTTACTCATGTAACCAAATACCGCCTGTACCCCAATAAGTTATGGAAAAATAAAAAAGAAACAATGTAAAAAAATAAATAAATAAAAAATGACTGCCACCTACAAAAAACAGAATGCAAGAAAAAGGCAAGGCAGGGCACACTGTTCCCTTATTTTATGTCTGTCTTGAGACACAGATGATTGATTAGTCATCCCATCCTTAGGAACTGCAATATTTGTCCCACTTTTGTATTAACAAATCCTTGGAGCCCTTACTTTGTTCACTTAGCTCATGGTCATTGGTATTTATTTACCATCCAGCAGACATCATCAGTTTCAGGGTAAGTGAGTTGCAAAAAACTAAACTTAATTTTACTGAAATATTTTGCCAAGGTGAGAATCTGAGTGAGTAACATTATTCTTGATATCCAACCAAGTCTGAAATATAATGGAATAAAAATAAAGCTATTGTGTTCAAGTTTTTATCTTCTAGATTTACCAGTGTAATCAAGGAAATATTAAAATAGTTTTAGGAGAATATAAATCATATATTATAATTTCATATATAGAGAGAGTGGGGGGGGAGTTTATTTAAAACAATACCAGAGGGCTGGGGCGCAGTGGCTCATGCCTGTAATCCCAGAGCTTTGGTAGGCCGAGGCAGCTGAATCACTTGAATTTAGGAGTTTGAGACAGACTGGTCAACATGGTGAAACTCCGTCTCTAATAAAAACACAAAAATTAGCCAGGCATGTTGATGTGCGCCTGTAATCCCAGTTACTTGGGAGGCTGAGACACGAGAATTGCTTGAACCCGGGGAGGCAGAGGTTGCGGTGAGCTGAGATCATGCCACTGCACTCCAGGCTGGGAAACAGAGCGAGACCCTGCCTCAATAATAGTAATAATAATAATAATAATAATAATACCAGAAAACCTGGGGCCCAAGGAAATATACACAGGAAAGAATAGCAATGATAGAATGATAGGGCTAGTTCTCAGAGGTAATGACAGAAACATGTTGATTCTTAGCATGATTACTGGTTGTTCATTAAACCCAAGGGGACTTCTGGGTTTAGATCAACAGAAAACTGGAGGAAATCAGAATTGGGAGGTTAGTTTCTTAAAGCCACATTAATTGTTATTGCCTTCAATGACTCTAGGGCATTTTCTGTAACTACTTCAGCTCATGTGATTTTTTTTCCTTTTTCCATTTACTGGGAGGAAACTTTCAGCACATAGCCAACTACTGTTATTTTTGCATTAATATCAGCAGTTATCATTGTGCTGTAACTGTTAGCAGTTTTCAACTTCTAATAAATAATTTATGTATTTCCTAATATAAGGAGTTACAAAGTACTTTTACAGTTAAAATCTTACCAAATTATTTTTGTTTATTTTAGGATGTTCTCCAGGATAAGAAAAACGATTGATTGTAATGTTAGTGGTAACAAATTTTTTTGCTATTGCTAACTTATCAAGTTTTATCAGCACCATGTCTTCTTATGCTTGTACTCAGACATTTCAAAATCACTTGTGGATTATATGAATATATTAAGATAATTTAAATTTCAAGATAGTTTGCTTTCATTGTAAACATTATTGAAGATTAATAATTTTATATATTTTATATATTTCAAACATTTTGTTATAAAAGCTAATCAATGGGAGTGACCAAAATTTATACGAGAACATTTGTAAACATACAGTACTTGCTATGAAAACTTGGCTATTAATTCTATAACAGGCTATACTAATATGGAAATTTGGTAAATTACATTCACTCACTCTTCAAATATATAGCTGTAAATTACTTTCTCATTTTGTTTGTAAAATGTAGTACATTAGCTAGATAAATACTATTTTTCATTTTGAGAGAAATAGTGATGTTATTTTATTGCTTTGGCCATATCCTTAAAGAACTTTTCAAGCCCTAGCTATTGTATTTTGACTGAATTTACTTGTAGCGACTGGGCTAAGAAACTACATTAGTTTAATTCCCTAAAATTCATGTGTAGTCTAATTATGTAAGCATTTATAATGTAAAGGCCTATCACTCAGACAATACTGGAAAGCCTGTAATAAGTATCATTATTCAAGCTTTTTCATTTAAGTTCTTATATATAAATTAATATAGAAATATTAATGAGTTTATTTGGTATCTTTATGGAGAGGCAGAATAACAGTTAAGATATGAGGTCTAGAGCTTTCAGTTTCAGTTCAGATCCTTGCTCCACTATTTATTAATTCTATTACCTTCCTTACATTATTGAAGTTCTCTACTTTAGCACCTTCATTTACAAGAGGATGAAAAGAAGAGTACCTTGTATACATGGTTGTCATGGAGATTAAACGAGATACTGCATGGAAGGCATTTGGTCCAGTATCTGTCACATAATAAACGCTTGCTTAATGCTATCTATTATTACAGAATTTAGCCAATGTCTAACTATAGGACAAGAGAAGTGTATCTCATTAGCTAACAGTCAGTGGAATGTATATAAGTCAATACATTCAAAATATAAATGATAATTTTCTAATAAGGGCATTATAACAAATTGAAGTGATTCAAAATTTAAATAATCTACTCTCTCAGAAACATAACTTTTCACTTTAAGTATCACAGACATACAGAAAAATGGACAAATTCATGTGTGTTCAGTTCATTTTTTTTAACAGAGCAAATATCCCCATGTAGCCACAAAATAGACCGGGAAATAGAATTTTACCAACACCTCAGTAGGTCCTATTACCCACGTCTCATCATAGCCCCCTAAAATTCATCACTATTCTAACTCTTACTGTCATCAATCAGTTCTCCATACTTTTCAAATTTACGTAACTGGAAGCACACAGTATGTATCATTTTTGTTTCTGGCTTCTCTTGCTCAACATTATGTTTGCGACATCCATATACTTTGTTGTATTGTAGCAACAATTCATCCAGTTTCATTGTGGGTGGCACTTCATTGTATGAATACATCATGATTTATTTATTCATTGTGTTACTGATGCACACAGATTGCTTTCTGAATTTATCTATTGCGATCATGCTTGCTTAAACATTCTTAAACATATCTTCTATGGGACATACATATGTACTTCTGTTGGGTTTTTACTTAGGAGTGGAATGCGTCGGAAAGTCTTAGGGAATTTCTTAGTCCAACTGGATATGTTGCATTTAGCTTGAGTAGATACTTCCACAAGGAATATATTTTCATAGAAGTGAGACTTAGTTGTTCTCCATTTCACAGATGGAAAAGCAATGGTTTGTGTGGTAATGGATTTAGGAAGTACCAGCCGTGAATGTGGAGTGAAAGCAGAGTGAAAACTCACTATATACCAGCTACTGGGCTAGGTGCTGGGCACAAAATGGCAACAGGAAAGAGTCATGACCTTGGCTTTTAGAGAGCACAAAATCTTGAACAGGAAACAAATGCAAAATAAAAATCCAGCTGATGAGTTCATAATTATAGAAGAGTTGAGTGCTCTGAGGAAAAGAAACATGAACCAAGACAGCTATAACAATATCATATGTTTTTAACTAGGAATTCAAAGAAGTCTTCCTTTAGGAAGTAAGTTAAAGCTGATATTCAAGGAATGAATAATAATTAAGCAGGAAAAAGCAGGGCAGAGGGCCTTCCAAATACAAGAAAGAGCATGTGCACAGAACCATGATGGCGGCAAGAAGAATGGCTCCTATGGCAGGACCGGGAGGCAGGCAGGGGACAATGAACCTGCAAAGATAGCAGCAATGAGGTCACAGTCATTGTCACTTTAGTCATTCATTGTTAACAATTTGGGTTTGTTTCCTAAGACTGTAAAGTCATAGAAATATTTTGATTTGGTGATGGGGAAAGGTACATAAAAGATCATGCTGACTGCTAAGTAGGGAATAAATTCGATAAAGGCCAGTGTGAATGCAGGGTACATAATACCAGAAGTTCTGAAAAGAGATGATACATTTTGGACAATGGTGGTAACAGCAGGAATGATGTGAAGCTGAGTGATTACAGTGTTATGTAGTGAGTAAAATCAGTACTTGGTAATGGATTGGATGAGGGTTATGGTAATAAAGAATGTATCAAAGATGACCCTAGGTTTCTGATTGGCTCAACTAGATAGTAAGTAACTGGATAATTCTGGGAATAAAATTATTCTAGCTGTTCATATAGCTAAATCTGATGCAGTGCTTTTTTTAAACTACATTTAAATCCTGGAATTAAATCCAAGAGCAAATTAAACTGTTTTTTTTGTTTTGTTTTGTTTTTGTTTTATTTTGTCACCTTTGGAAATGTGGATTCTCCTCCTGACATGGCCCCAGATGCTGCCAACTTTCTCTCATTCCTGGCATCCATCTCAAGTCTTCAGTCTTTTTAAGACTGTATTCATGGTGTATTTCAGCATCAAACACATTTTCAGAGGTGTTTAAAGAAAACATCTGTTGCATGTGCATACGAAATAGACCAATGGTAATCACCCACTCACTATCTACTGATCGATTTGAATGTGATGGAGATATCATTATGAAATTCTTCTCCTTTCATTTCCTATCATTACAGACACACTCTTTATGAATTTATTCTGGGTTTAGTTTATTATCATAAACCTAATGAAAACATTTCATCCATGGAACTGTCACAGAGATGTTGATATGTGTTTTGATTCAATATAACAGTAGGTAAGAGATACTTAACTGAATATATCTTCATGAGAAAAAATGTCTCTAAATCATACATCTACAATTTAGGTTTCATTTAGTACGCAACTTGTCATATTTAAGCTGTGAGTGACTCATACTTTATATTGCTCTAGTCAGAAACTATATTTAAGAAAGTGTGTTTTTAAAAACTAGAATTTCTTGAGAAATGAAACCCTAAACATACATCTTTATTTCCTTCTACTTAACTCCATTTTTCCTTTTTAAACTAATTCTGCATATCACTACCAGGTTAATTTTCTTTAAAATATACTTTGCATCACATCATTGAGTTACTTGAAGGAAAACAATCCCTCCACATTGCATGAAACCGCTCCACATTTAAGGCCTTCCATGAACTTATCTCACCCTAAAAACACCACTTCATTACTTTCTACTTCCCAGGAGACTGGCTCAATGAAATCTCTTAAGTCCCCTTTTCTTCCACAATGCCTGAAGTTTTGTGCATGCTCCTTTTCACTCCCACCAGCTCCTGAAAAAGCCATCATCTCTCCAAATACCATGACTCAAAGCCAAGATTAAATCTTAACCCTCCATTAAATCTCCCAACAATGATGGTTCATTTCTTGTTACCCTGATTATACATATAATTAATGTTAGTTGGCTTAAGTAAATTAACTGGTTTTCAGAGTAACATTTTGATCATTAATAGACATTCTATTATCCACTGAAAGAGATCCTTCTGTATATATTTATATGTCTGTATCACAACGCTGTCTGTAGAGGCTGTCAATAAACAGATGGTCAATTGATTAATTGACTAATTGATTAGAACACTGTGAGATGCTTACTAAACCTGATTCAGTAATTTGACTACATTATTGTTTTCAAAGCTATAAGTATCCTAGGGAATAGAAAATATTTATGTTGTCTGATCTTTCCTTGTAATTTTGTCATGTAATATTGCAGCAATTGTAGAGAAAGCCAAAAATGAAGGCTAAAATGGAAGCCACTGAACCATTTGGAAATTCAAAGTCATTGAAAGAAAAGCTGTGACTAATCTCCAATGTACTGCAACTCCGAAGCAGCATATGGCTGAATGTTTTCTCATGAAGTTTGCTCATTGAACTCGGTAACTGAATATAAGCACCACAAATGCACATCAAGATGTCATCCAATAATTATCACTAACAATTTTAGGACCACGGTGAACTGTAACTTTTCAAAACTGAATATGAATTCAAAATATGTATGTGTGAATATATGTTATATGCATCTTAAAGAGCATTTATATATAATTTATGTTAAGATATTCACGAGATAGCAATCTATATAAGTATATTCATTTATTAGTTCAATAATTACTTATTGAGCATCTGCTACATGATGAGAACTGTGCCAGTTGCTGGATGTTCAACAGTGAACAAGAAAGACATGAACCCTGGCATGCTAGAGCTTACAGTTTAGATGTGCTGAAAGATTAATAGTAACGGAATAAATACAAAAGGAATAAATTGGGATTATTTCATTTGTGGGAAATAAACAAGTGTCATTACAGAAAATGATAGGCAGAATCTGCTGAGATTCATCTCTGAGGAAATGAAGTTTAACCTGATCCCTGAGGGATAAGAAGGAAGCTGGCCATGCAAAGAGACCGATTCATTATTTTCTTTATTAAATATGTTAGTAGTAGTTATGGCGAGACATGAAACAAATATTTTATTTTCTGAGATCATAACCTGCTCTTGTGGTTCCAAATCAAAGCCTCCTCAGCCAGATGATTCTGTGTTGTAAGCAGTCGATGATTATTTGTTATTCATCATAGTAATTAAGTAAATATTAAGAAGGAATATCATGGAAGATTATGAAAACAAGATATAAATGTTTATACCTCATAATTCTTTTTCAACTCAAACATCTGGTTCTTCTCCAGTCCTTTTCAATCCTGTATGACATGAACCTTCTTTTTTTCCAAATGGCCTAGTGATTTATCATACAAGTATAATTAATTAATCATATAATCATATTAATTAATCATATAAGCATAGACATATAAGCATATGTCAGTGCAACACAAGCTATCAAATATAACTGGGCTAGAAGTGAAGGTGTTTGGATTCTGGATCCATCTTCATAATTCAATATCTGTTTGTCTCAAAACCTTACTTCTTCAAAGAACTTAATTCCCTTCCTGATACCACAAGGGTCAAGATCCTCAGGCGTTTTCCATCCAAGCTTCTGAAGACCCTTGGCTTTCACAGAATGCCTCAAGGACCATTCAGCAGGGAAAGAGGAGAGGGAATGAGAGAGACATTAGAGCAGGAGGAGCATTATGCCTTCCTCTTCTACTTCAATAAAGTAAATTCTGATAAGATGTATTTTATATTTTGGGGTGTGGAGTGAGGTTTAATTAAAAGCATGGATTCTGTGTCTAAAGAGACTTTACAAACCCTAAGATGAGTTGATTTGATGAATTCATTCTCTTACAGTAGTTTAAGAATCCAGGTTCTTCAGAACTGAGATTAAAGTTATGGTCTTTTGTTAAGATGAAATAAATGAATGGGAAAAAATAACACCCAGATGTTCTAATATTATTGGGTTAACCTTTTTAATATATTGGACCCCTTTATCTGGAAAAGATGGGAACCTGAATACAGGCAAGTTTCAGTGCACAAATGAGTGCATATGCAAATCAAGTTATGCTTCCCACTGTGTATTTTTGTACCACATACCAGCTACCTCCATGAAATGATTCTGTTTTCATCCTAGCTTCCCTGGATGTCCCATGAAACACTGCCTTCAGTCACATTCTCACAGCATGGTATTCACCTGGTTGAACCTAAACAAAGATAGAGTTTCACATAGCTATTTCTATTCTTAAATTTTAAAGACTCACTCAAATTAAACATATGATGATTTGTATGGCACTAAAGGCAGACAGAAATTATGATTCAAATTTAAAACGTTATGTTAGCTCATCAGTCCTTCCCAAAATATGTATGGCGTCTTATTCCTACAATGAGTGGAAACTGATAATCAAATGATGCACAGATTCCATGAAAATTAACTTTGTATATGGTGCATAATAGCAGAAAAGAGATCATTGTAACTATTTCTGGTGACTAAATTTCTGTATAAAACAGTAGCAACAATTTGGAAAGAGTCTATTCCATATAAGTGATTCACTTTAAGTAATGTTAAAAATATATACATAGTTCCAATAAAATCTTTGCAAAACAAGATATAATCAAGCTTTTGAAATAAAGCCAGTTTTATACAAAATATCTGTCTGATGAGTGTCTCATAACATTGAAAAGAACAAGATAGAAAAGAAAATAGAAACTGTTTATCCTTAAAATTAAATTACTGAAAACATTTTGCATCAATTTATTCCTTGAAAATACAGAGAAAATATATTTTCTCTCTACCTCATGATAAAAT
>NW_016820128.1:47964-55000 GCF_001698545.2 Rhinopithecus bieti | reverse complement strand
AAAATCTTTGCAAAACAAGATATAATCAAGCTTTTGAAATAAAGCCAGTTTTATACAAAATATCTGTCTGATGAGTGTCTCATAACATTGAAAAAGAACAAGATAGAAAAGAAAATAGAAACTGTTTATCCTTAAAAATTAAATTACTGAAAACATTTTGCATCAATTTATTCCTTGAAAAATACAGAGAAAATATATTTTTCTCTCTACCTCAAATGATAAAATATTCATCTGGAAAAACAGAAATGTTTTCATATTCCATATGAGCCCTTAAGAAACATCCTTTCTTCAAATAAAAATGTTCCCAGGTGGCTTTATTTAAGTTTAGAATAGTGTACCTGGATACTTAAAAAAAAAAAAATTAAATCAAATTACTGTCTACACCAACAAGTTCTAATATTTCCCCTTATATCTGTATCCTGCTTTCAATGTTTTCATGAAAAGTTTCACCTTAAATCAAATTTCTAATAATCAATCACACTTTAAATGCAGCAGAAGAATTTGTTGTTTAAAGGATTCTCCCGGAGTGATCTGCAGAACTAATCATCCTTGGAGGTAACGTATAATTTTTAACTGCTTTCACTATTGTATACATATATATCTGTCTTTATACTTAACGAATCTGCTAACAGTAGGGAATACTTGGACAAAGCAAATGTTCAAATGTCTTTCAAGTGTTTTTCAATGTTATCTAGAAAGACTTTGTTGGTTAAAATTGTTAGAGGGTTAATCACCCCTACCTACGGGTGCCATCACTCCACAAAACTATCCAAAGGTATCTGTTGCCAGTGCCGCCCAGCCAAAGCCCACCAGGGACTCTAACCACTTAGCCATTAGTCACCAGTCACTTTAATTCACAAATTACCAAAAATTTGTTTGTGAAGTCTTTATTGCTTCTGGCAATAATAAATTAAATAATAAATTAAAAATTAAATAATAAATCAATAATCACTTTAAATAAAGTGATTGCTGGGTGCCCAATACTATGTTATTTGTTGATTGCTGCTTATTGAGTGCTATGTGCCATGCACTGTGCCCGGCACTTTCCATAAAATAGCTGATTTAACCTTTGAGCAGTCCTATCACTCCAATATCAGAGATATTGTGGTTTAGAATATCTCTGATCTTCTTGTGGTTTAGAAATATTGTCTATTGCCCCAATTCACAGAAGAGATGTGATAGTGACAGCTTTAAACACAGATAGTCTAATTCCTGAACTCACGCCTTTAAGCACTACCCAAGCTTTGAATCCTGGGCAAAATGAAAAATTAAAATATCTCATCTCTTCATCCCAGTATTTTAAATATCCATGTGCAAAGTTGTAAATAACAGACACAATAAAATATAGACTTCAGAGACAAGAGGAAACAAATTTGAAACAGGTTACTTAAGGATCTTCCTAACAGTGAATAATTGGAATGGATTTTGATGGTATGTTTAATTTGGACTTGGAAAGATGGTGGGAACAATATTTGAGTTAACAAATGAGATGTCATGAACGAAGAAATAATCTCTTTTGGGAAACCCAGCTGCAATAGTTGAACTGGAGTCAGTAGAGAAAACTGTAGTGGAAAAAATTGGTTAAAAGGTGAAGCGGAGTTTTTAGTAGAAGACATTGCATAGAAAGCACTTAAAGATTTCCCTGTGAGAGTACAATGCTGTTTTAATCAGAAGTCAAATATGATGAAAGCAGTAGATTAAGTAGATTAACCTCATTTTTCTACAGATCAAATTTTACTTCGCCTAACTCATGTGTATATATAGTTGGTGTTAGCTTTCAAATATTTTACATAGATCAAACATCTTTAGAAGAGTCTGCGCTGGATAACAGTGGTAGCCAAGAGGTCAAATAGCCTAAGGAAGAAAATAAATGAAATAGGTCCTTTCTCTGAGTCAAGTAAGAAAAAAAAAAAAACAGCTTTAATGCAATATTCTCCAAAAGTTGTTCTCTGTGTAATCCCTGAACCAGCAGCAGTGACATCACCTGCAGACTTGTTAGAAATGCAAACTAGTGGGTCCTATCCCAGACTTGCAGAATCAGAAACTCTTGTGTTGAAGCCTAGTGACATCTGTTTTAACCAGCCCTCCAGGTGATTTAAGAACACATTAGGTTTTGAGAATGTCTCTTTCACACATCGCTACTCCAACTGTGATCAATATCAGCAGCACAAGTATCAACTTGCAGCACAGTACAAATGCAGAATCTCAAGCCCCACCCCATATGAACTGTATGAGAATCTGCCTGTGAACCAGTCCCCCAGGAGATGCATGGTGATATGATTTGGCTGTGTCCTCATCCAGATCTCATTTTGAAGTGCAGTTCCCATAATCCCCATGTGTCATGGGAGGGACCTGGTGGGAAGTAATTGAATCATGGGGATGGGTTTTTTCCCATGCTCCTCTCATGACAGTGAATAAGTCTCATGACATCTGATGGTTTTGTAAAGGGCAGTTCTTCTGCATATGCTTTCTTGCCTGCCGCCATATAAATATGCCTTTGCTCCTCCTTTGCCTTCCCTCATGATTGTGAGGCCTCTCCAGTCATGTGGAACTGTGAGTCCATTAAACCTCTTTTCTTTATAAATTTCCCAGTCTCGGGTATATCCTTATAGTAGCATGAGAATGGGCTAATACACATGGGTACATTAAACTTGGAGAAGCACCAACCCAGAACATGAGCTAGGATGTACATTTTCTAGTTTCTTCTCTGACTGCTTTGTGTGAGAGGTTCCTTCTATGTAGCTCAAAGTAGCTAATAAGTCCAGTTTGTTTCCATCATGACTCTCTAGACCACTGCATACTCTCCCATTCCTGTCACTTTCCAACACTCAAAGCCCAGTCTGACACTGCACTAACAAGTTCCATGTGCCAAGTTAAGGAAAGAAGTGTGAGGCCTACATTTCTCTGCTGAATATGAGCATCTCAAAATACCATGCTTTATGTCTTACTACTTAATCACTGTGTGATTAAATAATTCTTATTCCTTGTTATAAGTCCATGTCATTGTTAGTACTATCTTTAAAATTGTGTTCAGCCCCTTCTCCCTGCCACGCACATACAAATTGAATTAGAATCTTTGGCAGTTATTAGAAACCAGGGTGGGGAATCTTTACTACTTTAATTTCTTACAAAATGCAGTTTGGTCTCAGAACTCAATAGTAGTATAGTCTCAAAGTAATTCAGTTTTGTTGCCAAATACAGTGTTTTTCTTTCTTTCTTTTTTTTTTCTCAGACCTTCTCTGGCACACTATAAGATATCAAATCATGGACCACCATCTACATTTGGTTTAAAAGTTATTACACTTGGGTGATTGATGCATCGTTGGCTTAAATAATCATTAACTAGCTTTTTCATATTTGTCTTATAGCCATGTGTATTTTTAAAGCTTATTTTCATTCCTTCCATAGTCATCTTGATGACATTTGAAAGTAGGTTATTTTCAAAATTAATTCCTGCCCCGTTTGACATTTTGAAAGATGTCCACAAATCCTTCCCTTACTAATTATTTATTCTAACTTTTCTACCACCTTCTTGAGAAGTAAATTATTTTTATGTGTATCTCCTTCTTAGAATGTCCAAGTAGGCAATCTCTACATCACTTGTCCCAATTTAATTTTACCAGTTTCCTAATTCCTTAATTTTCCTAATTCTTTGCTTTTTCCTCTGTCTTAAAGCAAACCAATAAGAAAGATATTTAGATTGATAAGTTCTGTTTTAAAACTTTTAAATATCCATGAATTTTATAAACAAAAGTTACTCATATTTTATAAAATATAAAGACACACTTTTCTTAACTCTTATCAGATAGTCAAAGATATGGAGAATTTAGATGTCTTGATAGAAATAGAAAACTTCTGTGACTCCTTTGAAGAATGTCTTGTTTGGTTTCCATTACCTGTACCATTCAAAGTCGGTGCTTGTCCATTCTAGTACCTTGCTAAAGACTTTTCACAAGACTTCATATCTGGATCCAGCTTGACTTAGTCATGTAATTAATTTCAAGTTGTCACCCGTATTAATTGAATCCAGTCATGTAGTGCATATAAAAGTAAGGACTCCTGTCTTAGTCCATTCATGCTGCTATAACAAAATACCTGAGATTGAATAATTTATAAAGAACCAAAATGTATTTATCACAATTCTGGAGGCTGGGGTGTCCAAAATCAAGGCATCATCAGGTTTAGTGTCTGCTGAGGGCTGTTCTTTGCTTCCAAGATGTATCTTAAACACTGTATCCTCCAGAGGGTATGAACCTGGATGAACCTGTGTCCTCACATAGTAAAGGGAGTAGAAGTGCAAAAGGGCCCAACTAGTTTCCTGGGGCACTTTTATAAGGCACTCATCCATTCATGAGAACGAAGCTCATATAGTCTAATCACCTCCTAAAGATCCCATTTCTTAATACTGTTGTATTGGGGATGAATTTTCAACGTGAATTTTGGAGGGGCACAAATATTTAAACCATAGCAGACTCCCACCTTTCTCCCCCCACAATCAGGTCATTGAAACACTGGAGAATTATATTAGAAAACATAAAGTAGAATGAGCAGAATGAATTTGTAGTGTTTTACTTTGGGAGAGAAAAGAGGCAATGAGTGACCACTGTGCTGTCTCCAAGCAACTGCAGTTGTGTCTTCATTTCTCTTGCTCTAAGGGGCAAAACTAGGTGACAATATGTTAATTATGCAATGTGTATAATTCTTTTCTTTGGAAATTGGATTGATAATTTCAAAGTTCTGTCTAACCTTAAAACCTTGGGATATGGCCTGAAAACACAGACAGCATTTACTTTATGATCCTAAGCCATTTTGCCCTTCTTCAAAGAAATACTCACCAGGTACCAGCAGTACATTAGAGAATAGGAGAGACAAAGTCTGTTTTCATGAAATGTATTTTATAGTAAACAGGAAATGTAACCTATAGAGATAAACAGGTAAAGCAACACAATACATACAGATTAGAAGTAAAACCATGGAAGAAATAAATTGGTTGCTAGTCAGTAACTGGGGAGAATTAAGCCTACGTTAAAATATTTAAGCTTTAACTTAGATAGTTAAATTATGAGATTACTGAAGCAAAAGTAAAATTTCCTGTTTCTGTTCTGTGTGTCTTTTTTTCCAGTTACCTTTTCACCTTTAACTTTGATTCCCAAATATCAGCAGTTACCACTAGGTTAATTGAGTAGGAGAATACAGAAATACCAATAAAATCAAATTTTCTTTAGTGCTTAAATCCAATTTTTGGAACATAGAAAAATATTTTGAATATTTGTTTGATTAAGAACATCATCAACCTCTAATTCAGAAGAATTATGGTTCTCAAAGAATCATGAGATTGCCAGCTCAGCACTTGGAATATTTTATTTCTTATTTAACAAAATTTTCCTATTTCTTAGCAGAGAATTTATACTGATAATTACTGTATGTATTTCAGGTGTCTTGAAGGAGAATTCATGCTACAGAACACCAAGCAAATGGCTTAACAAATCTTAATATGATCTTAAATATGATATTTGCATCCAAAGTATAAAAGCAACTAAGCAAATTCTATATCACAAAGTAGCATAGGTAATTTAGCAGGATAAAGCAGAAGCAAATGGATAAATCCTTCTTTAATAAGGTTCACAAATCCTTCACTGAGACAGGAAAGAAATATGAAAACAGGGGAGAAAAAAACCACATTTCTCACCAACACACAAAAGCTACTACAAAACTGATTAAATGGGGGATTTAGACCTAGAAAACAAAATTCAACAACAAAAACCAACAGGATTCAGCCAGAAAATCTCTTGTGTTGCTTTAAATAAAAGGATAAGATGAGATTGTCTCGTGAGTCAATCTAAGCCAACAGTTTATGTTTAAATACTGGCCATGAAAAATTATCGTGCAATTTGAAGAATTCTGCCTTTCAAGATGGAGCATATTACTGAAATATTTTTGAACTCCACCAAACTAATTTGTGCTGGCAATTTACGTGTTGTTTTGGTGGTGGTATCATTTTGTTCTTCTTTTGCTCTGTTTTTAATTTCATGACCAGGTTGAGCCTTTGGAGAATAAGTGGTATTAAAAGAAACTGTTCACTTAAATCCTCATTATTCAAGCATCTAAACAGTTATCATTTATTTACCTCCCACAACAGATCTAGATGACAGGAGTGGAATTCAGGCTAATCCATATACCTTACCTATATAAGTGAAACATTGTTACCTCAAATTATTTTACATCTAAATATTGTCACCTACAAAATGCATATAAATCAGAGTAAAAAATTTTATCTAATAAAATGTGTCCTTCTAGCCAGGCATGGTGGTGCACTCCTGTAGTCCCAGCTACTCAGGAGGCTAAGGCAGGAGAATCACTTAAACCCAGGAGTTCAAGATCAGCCTGGACAACACAGCAATGTTCACCTCTTAAAAAAAAAAGAAACACAAAATACGTCTTTCCAGTTGCAATATTTATATCTATACCCAAATTAATACACTTTTTATTTATACAGGCTTTTTCCTCTTCATCCTAAGAGCATATTGTAATTGTTGTATAAAGCTACTTATTTTTTATAAAGCATTTCTTACTTTATTCCAATGTATCAATCTCTCTACAATTATTGTTGACTTTCTTTTTATTACTGTGTATAATTTTGCATCAGAGAGTAATTTATATGACACTGAAATTGGTCAGTGGTATTTATTTGAAAAATGTTACATGAAGATATTTTTAATTTCCTTGATACAACCAAAACTTTTTCCTAAAAAGTAATTGCAGCCAAGTCTGTCTTGCTTATGTTCATTACAAATAGGGTGAATTTATAGCAAGTATTTCTATTATTAAAATGACCACATTTCCAATTGAACTATAGAAATACTAATTTAATATTCCTATATTAAGCTAATAAAGTATGAAAAATGTTATACCTACCATCCTAATTTTTAATAAAAAATAATGTTTAATTCAGATCCAAAGAGTACATGTTTCAACAATTCAACAGATACAAGAGAATCTGAATTTTATGATAATAGCTAAGAGGTGAAATGATGTC
>NW_016820128.1:27682-47926 GCF_001698545.2 Rhinopithecus bieti | reverse complement strand
AATTTTCCTAATTCTTTGCTTTTTCCTCTGTCTTAAAGCAAACCAATAAGAAAGATATTTAGATTGATAAGTTCTGTTTTTAAAACTTTTTAAATATCCATGAATTTTATAAACAAAAAGTTACTCATATTTTTATAAAAATATAAAGACACACTTTTCTTAACTCTTATCAGATAGTCAAAGATATGGAGAATTTAGATGTCTTGATAGAAATAGAAAACTTCTGTGACTCCTTTGAAGAATGTCTTGTTTGGTTTCCATTACCTGTACCATTCAAAGTCGGTGCTTGTCCATTCTAGTACCTTGCTAAAGACTTTTCACAAGACTTTTCATATCTGGATCCAGCTTGACTTAGTCATGTAATTAATTTCAAGTTGTCACCCGTATTAATTGAATCCAGTCATGTAGTGCATATAAAAGTAAGGACTCCTGTCTTAGTCCATTCATGCTGCTATAACAAAATACCTGAGATTGAATAATTTATAAAGAACCAAAATGTATTTATCACAATTCTGGAGGCTGGGGTGTCCAAAATCAAGGCATCATCAGGTTTAGTGTCTGCTGAGGGCTGTTCTTTGCTTCCAAGATGTATCTTAAACACTGTATCCTCCAGAGGGTATGAACCTGGATGAACCTGTGTCCTCACATAGTAAAGGGAGTAGAAGTGCAAAAAGGGCCCAACTAGTTTCCTGGGGCACTTTTATAAGGCACTCATCCATTCATGAGAACGAAGCTCATATAGTCTAATCACCTCCTAAAGATCCCATTTCTTAATACTGTTGTATTGGGGATGAATTTTCAACGTGAATTTTGGAGGGGCACAAATATTTAAACCATAGCAGACTCCCACCTTTCTCCCCCCACAATCAGGTCATTGAAACACTGGAGAATTATATTAGAAAACATAAAGTAGAATGAGCAGAATGAATTTGTAGTGTTTTACTTTGGGAGAGAAAAGAGGCAATGAGTGACCACTGTGCTGTCTCCAAGCAACTGCAGTTGTGTCTTCATTTCTCTTGCTCTAAGGGGCAAAAACTAGGTGACAATATGTTAATTATGCAATGTGTATAATTCTTTTCTTTGGAAATTGGATTGATAATTTCAAAGTTCTGTCTAACCTTAAAACCTTGGGATATGGCCTGAAAACACAGACAGCATTTACTTTATGATCCTAAGCCATTTTTGCCCTTCTTCAAAGAAATACTCACCAGGTACCAGCAGTACATTAGAGAATAGGAGAGACAAAGTCTGTTTTCATGAAATGTATTTTATAGTAAACAGGAAATGTAACCTATAGAGATAAACAGGTAAAGCAACACAATACATACAGATTAGAAGTAAAACCATGGAAGAAATAAATTGGTTGCTAGTCAGTAACTGGGGAGAATTAAGCCTACGTTAAAAATATTTAAGCTTTAACTTAGATAGTTAAATTATGAGATTACTGAAGCAAAAAGTAAAATTTCCTGTTTCTGTTCTGTGTGTCTTTTTTTCCAGTTACCTTTTCACCTTTAACTTTGATTCCCAAATATCAGCAGTTACCACTAGGTTAATTGAGTAGGAGAATACAGAAATACCAATAAAATCAAATTTTCTTTAGTGCTTAAATCCAATTTTTGGAACATAGAAAAATATTTTGAATATTTGTTTGATTAAGAACATCATCAACCTCTAATTCAGAAGAATTATGGTTCTCAAAGAATCATGAGATTGCCAGCTCAGCACTTGGAATATTTTATTTCTTATTTAACAAAATTTTCCTATTTCTTAGCAGAGAATTTATACTGATAATTACTGTATGTATTTCAGGTGTCTTGAAGGAGAATTCATGCTACAGAACACCAAGCAAATGGCTTAACAAATCTTAATATGATCTTAAATATGATATTTGCATCCAAAGTATAAAAGCAACTAAGCAAATTCTATATCACAAAGTAGCATAGGTAATTTAGCAGGATAAAGCAGAAGCAAATGGATAAATCCTTCTTTAATAAGGTTCACAAATCCTTCACTGAGACAGGAAAGAAATATGAAAACAGGGGAGAAAAAAACCACATTTCTCACCAACACACAAAAGCTACTACAAAACTGATTAAATGGGGATTTAGACCTAGAAAACAAAATTCAACAACAAAACCAACAGGATTCAGCCAGAAAATCTCTTGTGTTGCTTTAAATAAAAGGATAAGATGAGATTGTCTCGTGAGTCAATCTAAGCCAACAGTTTATGTTTAAATACTGGCCATGAAAATTATCGTGCAATTTGAAGAATTCTGCCTTTCAAGATGGAGCATATTACTGAAATATTTTGAACTCCACCAAACTAATTTGTGCTGGCAATTTACGTGTTGTTTTGGTGGTGGTATCATTTTGTTCTTCTTTTGCTCTGTTTTAATTTCATGACCAGGTTGAGCCTTTGGAGAATAAGTGGTATTAAAAGAAACTGTTCACTTAAATCCTCATTATTCAAGCATCTAAACAGTTATCATTTATTTACCTCCCACAACAGATCTAGATGACAGGAGTGGAATTCAGGCTAATCCATATACCTTACCTATATAAGTGAAACATTGTTACCTCAAATTATTTTACATCTAAATATTGTCACCTACAAAATGCATATAAATCAGAGTAAAAAATTTTATCTAATAAAATGTGTCCTTCTAGCCAGGCATGGTGGTGCACTCCTGTAGTCCCAGCTACTCAGGAGGCTAAGGCAGGAGAATCACTTAAACCCAGGAGTTCAAGATCAGCCTGGACAACACAGCAATGTTCACCTCTTAAAAAAAAAAGAAACACAAAATACGTCTTTCCAGTTGCAATATTTATATCTATACCCAAATTAATACACTTTTATTTATACAGGCTTTTCCTCTTCATCCTAAGAGCATATTGTAATTGTTGTATAAAGCTACTTATTTTTTATAAAGCATTTCTTACTTTATTCCAATGTATCAATCTCTCTACAATTATTGTTGACTTTCTTTTATTACTGTGTATAATTTTGCATCAGAGAGTAATTTATATGACACTGAAATTGGTCAGTGGTATTTATTTGAAAATGTTACATGAAGATATTTTAATTTCCTTGATACAACCAAAACTTTTCCTAAAAGTAATTGCAGCCAAGTCTGTCTTGCTTATGTTCATTACAAATAGGGTGAATTTATAGCAAGTATTTCTATTATTAAAATGACCACATTTCCAATTGAACTATAGAAATACTAATTTAATATTCCTATATTAAGCTAATAAAGTATGAAAATGTTATACCTACCATCCTAATTTTAATAAAAAATAATGTTTAATTCAGATCCAAAGAGTACATGTTTCAACAATTCAACAGATACAAGAGAATCTGAATTTTATGATAATAGCTAAGAGGTGAAATGATGTCTCTAATCACAAAATGGGAGATCTCTAAGCCAAAAGGTTCAAAATCTTTACACTTTCAACTTCTACAGTAAGTAAAGTTTTACTTGTCTTGTCACAAAGAAGGAGGGAGGGAAGGAAGGCCTTAACACAGACAAAACCTGCAAAGAAAAATATTTAATGCAGTGTTTCTCAAATGTGTAGTACATATGATTTAGGCTGAACAAAAACATTTTTATTTTAGTATCTATTTATTATGATGCACATTAGGAAATATAACTAGCAAATCAAACTAATGTTTAAATGGATGTTACTGTTTAGGGTGAATCTAGAATTATTTAAGTAAAAAGATGAGTCATGCTAAGGAAATTAATGAATAAGGGACCATTTAGTTGATGTGGAGAAACTATGAAGGTAGCCCTCAAATGGCTAAGGTTTAGAAAATAGTCTACTATAAATCTGTCCTTCAGAACTTGAGATGAGTAAACTGGATATGTTGTCAAGGAAGAAATAATAGCAATCTTTAAATATTTTCATGACTGATTCCATGGAATAGGATTCAGATCGATGGGAAGAAATTACACAGAGCCTATTTCTACTCAAAAGTAGGAAAGAATTTTTATAAGTAAATACCTGCTAGAAGGTCAAAATGTGCTGATTCCATTCCTTATCATCAGTGGAATTTAAGAACAGTCTTGGCAAACAATTAACAGAATTGCATAGAGGATGTTCAACAACTGGAAAGTTATTGGGTTCAGAAGACCTTTTCCAACCCAGAAACTTTGTGAGAAAAATTAATATATACCATTAACTAATTTTTCCACATTTACCAGGGATAATAAAAGCAAAAGTAATTTAAATACACAGAACTTTATTAGCCAGTAAATTCAACTTCCATAAAAATAGAAAGTGGGAAAACAGATTTCAGTTTTACTTCATTGTACTATTCATGTTCTCTCATCTGGGAAAACGTTAAGGATCAGCACAACCCTTGGCCACTTAAGTCCAGTCTCCCATAATGGTTTTTCTGACTCCAAGAGGTACTAATTTATTGAATTAGATTGTCTATACACAATAACCCATCATCATTTCTGGTGACCTAATCACATGATTTCTTGCATTTTATTAAACTATACCACGTATGTAGGCTCATTGGTTAAGAATTTTTTGGCAGCAAATAACAACAACAACAAAACAACTAACAGTTGATACAACCAGAATTACAGTTATTTTACTTGATAGCAAATCTAGAAATGTGAAGTCAAAGGCTAGAAATAGGAAATCAAAGGTTAGTTCAAAAGTGTAATCACTTCATCAATTACAGACTCTGTCCCTTTACTGATGTTTCTTGATACATTGGCCTTTTTGTTTTGCTTTGGTTTTGTTTGTCTTAGGCTTATTGCCTCATAGCTGTAAACTCCAGATATCACAAGTATATTGAAACTTAGAAAGTAGGAAGGGGAAGTGCTTTCTTTTTTTTGCTTTTATTATAAATTCAGGAGTACAACTGCAGATTTGTGATGTGGGTAAACTTGTGTCATGGGGGTTGGTTGTACAGATCATTTCATCACCCAGGTCCTAGGCCTAGTACACATTAGTTATTTTTCCTGATCCTCTCCCTCTTCCCACCCTGCATCCTCTGAAAGGCCCCAGTGTGTGTTGTTCCCCTCTAGTGTCCAGGTGTTCTCATCATTTAGCTCTCACTTATAAGTGAGAACATGCGGTATTCGGTTTTCTGTTCCTGTGTTAGTTTGCTAAAGATAGTGGCCCCCAGCTCCGTCGATGTGCCTGCAAAGGACATAATCTCATTCTTTTTTATGGCTGCATAGTGTTCCACGGAGTATATTACCCCATTTTCTTTATCCAGTCTATTATTATTGATGGGCATGTAGGTTGATTCCATGTCTTTGCTATTGTGAATAGTACTGCAATGAACATATACGTGCATATGTTTTTATAATAGAATGATGTTATTCCTTTGGGTATATACCCACTAACGGGATTGCTGAGTCTTTCGTAACACAAGTCTATGTCTTCTTATGAAGAAATAAAACGTTTGCTTGAAGACTCTCAAAAAATATATCCTTACATCTTATGGGCCAGAAAAGGTTCACATGGCTGTAAGTAGCACTAGAAAAGTTATATCTGGCAAACAAGAAAGACAGAGACAGGAGTTAGCCTAGATCAGTCATGATTTACCCCCGATGCTGAACATATTGTTGTTCTACAAAAAAAAACCCTGTAGTTCTGATAGCAGGAAAGAAGGGGAGAGGAGGTGTGGGAGAAGGCATAAAAAAGATCTCATAAATTGTATTCCTTCAAAGAGATATAAATTCCCTGAAGACAAGAAGAGTATCTTCCCTTTTTACTCATCTACTCAATGCCAAGGGAAAAACCAATCATTTAGTAAGGACTGAAAAAAATGTTGAACTTAGCTAAGATACTAATAAAATAAATCTATTTAAATGAAAGAATAATGAGTATCAAAAAATAGATGATCTATTTTCCATTAGTAATTCCACCCATTCACCTATGAATCTATATTTACATTTAGAGAAAGGGGCATATTTATTTTGGGGTAGGAAAGCCATTTCAGTAGAAAAGAAAATAGCTGAAAGAATGAACTAAAACTTTGCAATAAGATTGACCTGATAACACACTAGAAGAAGGTGTCAAGAAAGCCCTTTCTACTAGATTTCATGTCTAGGTGACTGGAACAGGGGTGACAACATAGAAAGAAGGGAAATTAGAGGAAACACCTCAAATTTTCAAAGGAAGTTAAGTTTTATTTACAGTCGTGCACCATATAATAATGTTTTGGTTAACAAGAGACCACATCTGTGACAGTGGTCTTATAAGATTATAACTGAGCTGAAAAACATCCTATTGTCTAGTTATATGGTAGCATCATAACACAACACATTACTCATGTGCTTGTGGTGATGGTGTAAACAAACCCACTACACTGTCAGTCATGTAAAAGTCTAGCACACACTGTTATGTATAGTATATAGTACTTGATAATGGTAATAAACAAATATGTTACTGGATTATGTATTTATTTTACTATAGTAAAATGAAATGGAGATTTTGACTTGTACTTTTTTTTTCGGTATTAACATTAACTTTATTGCTTGGTATCTTTTTTTTCTTTTTTTTATTATACTTTAAGTTCTAGGGTACATGGGCACAACATGCAGATTTGTTACATATGTATACATGTGCCATGTTGGTTTGCTGCACCCATTAGCTTGTCATTTAGATTAGGTATTTCTCCTAATGTTATCCTTCCCCCATCCCCTTACCCCATGACAGGCCCCAGTGTGTGTTCCCCGCCCTGTGTCCAAGTGTTCTCATTGTTCAGTTCCCACCTATGAGTGAGAACATGTGGTGTTTGGTTTTCCATTCTTGTGATAGTTTGCTCAGAATGATGGTTTCCAGCTCCATCCATGTCACTACAAAGGACGTGAACTCATCCTTTTTTATGGCTGCATAGTATTCCGTGGTGTATATGTGCCACATTTTCTTAATCCAGTCTGTCATTGATGGACATTTGGGTTGGTTCCAAGTCTTTGCTATTGTGAATAGTGCCACAATAAACATACAGGTGTATGTGTCTTTATAGTAGCATGATTTATAATCCTTTAGGTATATACCCAGTAAAGGGATCACTACATCAAGTGGTATTTCTAGTTTTAGATCCTTGAGGAATTGCCACACTGTCTTCCACAATGTTTAAACTAATTTACACTACCACCAGTAGTGTAAAAGCATTCCTATTTCTCCACATCCTCTCCAGCACCTGTTGTTTCCTGAGTTTTTAATGGCTGCTATTCTAACTGGTGTGATATGGTATCTCATTGTGGTTTTGATTTGCATTTCTCTGATGACCAGTGATGATGAGCATTTTTTCTTGTGTCTGTTGGCTGCATAAATGTCTTCTTTTGAAAACTGTCTGTTCATATCCTTTACCCACTTTTTGATGGGGCTGTTTGATTTTTTTCTTGTAAATTTGTTTAAGTTCTTTGTAGATTCTGGATATTAGCTATTTATCAGATAGGTAGATTGCAAAACTTTTCTTCCATTCTGTAGGTTGCCTGTTCACTCTGATGGTAGTTCTTTTGCCATACAGAAACTCTTTAGTTTAATTAGATCCCATTTGTCTCTTTTGGCTTTTGTTGCCATTCCTTTTGGTGTTTTAGTCATGAAGTCCTTGCCCGTGCCTATGTCCTGAATGGTATTGCCTAGATTTTCTTCTAGTGTTTTTATGGTTTTAGGTCTAACATTTAAGTCTTTAACCATCTTAAATTAATTTTTGTATAAGGTGTAAGGAAGGGATCCAGTTTCAGCTTTCTACATATTGCTAGCCAGTTTTCCCAGCACCATTTATTAAATAGGGAGTCCTTTCCCCATTTCTTGTTTTTGTCAGGTTTGTCAAAGATCAGATGGTTGTAGATGTGTGGTGTTATTTCTGAGGCCTCTGTTCTGTTCCATTGCTGTATACCTCTGTTTTGGTACCAGTACCATGCTGTTTTGGTTACCACAGCCTTGTAGTATAGTTTGAAGTCAGGTAGCATGATGCCTCCAGCTTTGCTCTTTTGGCTTAGGATTGTCTTAGCAATGCAGGCTCTTTTTTGGTTCCATATGAACTTTAAAGTAGTTTTTTCCAATTCTGTGAGAAAGTCATTGGTAGCTTGATGGGGATGGCATTGAATCTATAAATTACCTTGGGCAGTATGGTCATTTTCACAATATTGATTCTTCCTATCCATGAGCATGGTATGTTCTTCCATTTGTTTGTGTCCTCTTTTATTTCGTTGAGCAGCGGTTTGTAGTTCTCCTTGAAGAGGTCCTCCACATCCCTTGTAAGTTGTATTTCTAGGCATTTCATTCTCTTCGTAGTAACTGTGAATGCGAGTTCACTCGTGATTTGGCTCTCTGTTTGTCTCTTATTGGTGTATAAGAATGCTTGTGATTTTTGCACGTTGATTTTGTATCCTGAGACTTTGCCAAAGTTGCTTATCAGCTTAAGGAGATTTGAGGCTGAGACGATGGGGTTTTCTAAATATATAATCATGTCATCTGCAAACAGGGACAATTTGACTTCCTCTTTTCCTAATTGAATACCGTTTATTTCTTCCTCTTGCCTGATTGCCCTGGCCAGAATTTCCAACACTATGTTATTGAACAGGAGTGGTGAGAGACAGCATCACTGTCTTGTGCCAGTTTTCAAAGGGACTGCTTCCAGTTTTTGCCCATTCTGTATATTACTGGTTGTGGGTTTGTCATAAATAGCTCTTATTATTTTGAGATATGTTCCATCAATACCAAATTTATTGAGAGTTTTTAGCATGAAGGCTGTTGAATTTTGTTGAAGGTCTTTTCTGCATCTATTGAGATAATCATGTGGTTCTTGTCTTTAGTTCTGATTAAGTGATGGATTACATTTATTGATTTGCATTTGTTGAAACAGCCTTGCATCCCAGGGATGAAGCTATCTTGACCTTGGTGGATAAGCTTTTTGATGTGCTGCTGGATTCGGTTTCCCAGTATTTTATTGAGGATTTTTACATCGATGTTCATCAGGGATATTGGTCTAAAATTCTCTTTTTTTGTTGTGTCTCTGCCAGGCTTTGGTATCAAGATGATGCTGGCATCATAAAATGAGTTAAGGAGGATTCCCTCTTTTTCTATTGATTGGAATAGTTTCAGAAGGAATGGTAACAGCTCCTCTTTGTATCTCTGGTAGAATTTGGCTGTGAATCCGTCTATTCCTGGACTTTTTTTGGTTGGTAGATTATTAATTATTGCCTCAATTTCAGAGCCTGTTATTGGTCTATTCAGCAATTCAACTTCTTCCTGGTTTAGTCTTGGGAGGGTGTATGTGTCCAGGAATTTATCCATTTCTTCTAGATTTTCTAGTTTATTTGCGTAGAGGTATTTATAGTATTCTCTGATAGTAGTTTGTATTTCTGTGGGGTTGGTGGTGATATCCCCTTTACCACTTTTTATTGTGTCTATTTGATTCTCTTTTCCTTTCTTCTTTATTAGTCTTGCTAGTGGTCTATCAATTTTGTTAATCTTTTCAAAAATCCAGCTCCTGGATTCACTTATTTTCTGAAGGGTTTTTTGTGTCTCTACCTCCTTCAGTTCTGCTCTGATCTTAGTTATTTCTTGCCTTCTGCTAGCTTTTGAATGTATTTGCTCTTGCTTCTCTAATTCTTTTAATTGTGATGTTAGGGTGTTGATTTTAGATCTTTCCTGCTTTCTCTTGTGAGCATTTAGTGCTATAAATTTCCCTCTACACACTGCTTTAAATGTGTCCCAGAGATTCTGGCAAATTGTGTCTTTGTTCTCACTGGTTTCAAAGAACATCTTTATTTCTGTTTTCATTTTGTTATTTACCCACTAGTCATTCAGGAGCAGGTTGTTCAGTTTCCATGTAGTTATGTGATTTTGAGTGAGTTTCTTAATCCTGAGTTCTAATTTTATTGCACTGCGGTCTGACAGACAGCTTGTTGTGATTTCTGTTCTTTTACATTTGCTGAGGAGTGCTTTACTTCCAACTATGTGGTCAATTTTGGAATAAGTGTGATGTGGCACTGAGAAGAATGTATATTCTGTTGATTTGGGGTGTAGAGTTCTGTAGATGTCTATTAGGTCTGCTGGGTGCAGAGCTGAGTTCAAGTCCTGGATATCCTTGTTAATATTCTGTCTGGTTGATCTGTCTAATATTGACTGTGGTGTTAAAGTCTCCCATTATTATTGTATGGGAGTCTAAGTTTCTTTGTAGGTCTTTCAGGACTTGCTTTATGAATCTGGGTGCTCCTGTATTGGGTGCATATATATTTAGGGTAGTTAGCTCTTCTTGTTGAATTGATCCCTTTACCATTATGCAATCGCCTTCTTTGTCTCTTTCGATCTTTCTTGGTTTAATGTCTGTTTTATCAGAGACTAGGATTGCAATCCCTGCTTTTATTTGCTTTTCATTTGCTTGGTAGATCTTCCTCCATCCTTAATTTTGAACCTATGTGTGTCTCTGCATATGAGATGGGTCTCCTGAATGCAGCACACTGATGGGTCTTTACTCTTTATCTTTTTTTGTGTCTGTGTCTTTTATTTGGGGTGTTTAGCCCAGTTACATTTAAGGTTAATATTGTTATGTTTGAATTTGATCCTGTCATTATGATGTTAGCTGGTTATTTTGCCCATTAGTTGATGCAGTTTCTTCCTAGCATCGATGGTCATTACAATTTGGCATGTTTTTGCATTGGCTGATACCGGTTGTTCCTTTCCATGTTTAGTGCTTCCTTCAGGAGCTCTTGTAAGGCAGGCCTGGTGGTGACAAAATCTCTAAGCATTTGCTTGTCTGTAAAGGGTTTTATTTCTCCTTCACTTATGAAACTTAGTTTGGTGAGATATGAAATTCTGGGTTGAAAATTCTCTTCTTAAAGAATGTTGAATATTGGCCCCCACTATCTTCTGGTTTGTAGAGTTTCTGCTGAGAGATCCGCTGTTAGTCTGATGGGCTTCCCTTTGTGGGTAGCCCGACCTTTCTCTCTGGCTGCCCTTGACATGTTTTCCTTCATCTCAACCTTGGTGAATCTGACAACTATGTATCTTGGGTTTGCTCTTCTTGAGGAGTATCTTTGTGGAGTTCTCTGTATTTCCTGAATTTGAATGTTGGCCTGCCTTGCTAGGTTGGGGAAGTTCTCCTGGATTATATCCTGAAGAGTGTTTTCCAGTTTGGTTCCATTATCCCCATCACTTTCCGGTACACCAATCAGACGTAGATTTGGTCTTTTCACATAGTCCCATATTTCTGGAGGCTTTATTCATTTCTTTTTACTCTTTTTTCTGTAAACTTCTCATCTCACTTAATTTCATTCATTTGATCTTCAATCACTGACACCCTTTCTTCCACTTGATCAAATCTGCTACTGAAGCTTGTGCATGTGTCACGTAGTTCTCATACCATGGTTTTCAGCTACATCAGGTCATTTAAGGTCTTCTCTACACTGTTTATTCTAGCTAGCCTTTCGTTAATATTTTTTCAAGGTTTTTAGCTTCTTTGCAATGGATTCGAAGATTCTCCTTTAGCTCAGAGAAGTTTGTTATTATGAATCTTCTGAAGCCTTCTTCTCTCAACTCATCAAAGTCATTCTCCGTCCAGCTTTGTTCCGTTGCTGGCAAGGAGCTGCGTTTCTTTGAAGTAGAAGAGGCACTCTGATGTTTAGAATTTTCAGCTTTTCTGCTCTGGTTTCTCTCCATCTTTGTGGTTTTATCTACCTTTGGTCTTTGATGGTGGTGACCTACAGATGGGGCTTTGGTGTGGATGTCCTTTTTGTTGATGCTGATGCTATTCCTTTCTGTTTGTTAGTTTTCCTTCTAACAGTCAGGACCGTCATCTTCAAGTCTGTTGGAGTTTGCTGGAGGTCCACTCCAGACCCTGTTTCCCTGGGTATCACCAGTGGAGGTTGCAGAACAGCAAATGTTTCTGCCTGATCCTTCCTCTGGAAGCTTCATCTCAGAGTGGCACCTGGCTGTATGAGGTGTCACTCAGCCCCTACTGAGAGTTGTCTCCCAGTTAGACCACTTGAGGGGTCAGGGACCCACTTGAGGAGGCAGTCTGTCCGTTCTCAGATCTCAAATTCCATGCTGGGAGAACCACTACTCTCTTCACAGCTGTCAGACAGGGACGTTTAAGTCTGCAGAAGTCGTCTGCTGCCTTTTGTTAAGCTATGCCCTGCCCCCAGGGGTGGAGTCTATAGAGGCAGGTGGGCTTCTTGAGCTGTGGTGGGCTACACCCAGCTCAAGTTTCCGAGTCACTTTGTTTACCTACTCAAGCCTCCACTAGCAGTGAGGAAGGCTCCATGGGCATGGGGCCGGCTTAGCCAGGCACGGGATATAATCTCCTGGTGTGCCATTTGCTAAGACCATTGGAAAAGCACAGTGTTTCGGTGTCAGTGTCCTGATTTTCCTGGTACAGTCTGTCATGGCTTCCCTTGGCTAGGAAAGGGAAATCCCCCGACCCTGTGTGCTTCCACGGTGAGGCAATGCCCTGCCCTGCTTTGGTTCACCCTCCGTGGGTTGCACCCACTTTCCGATCAGTCCCAATGAAATGAATCAGGTATCTCAGTTAAAAATGCAGAAATCACCTGTCTTCTGTGTTGATCACACTGGGAGCTGCAGACCAGAGCTGTTCCAATTCGGCCATCTTGGAACAGACCCCTGACCTATACTTTTGGATGCTACAAGTGAACATCAAAGAAAAATCACCTGAAGTCAGAATTTTGAAACGAGCCTGGCCAACATAATGAAACTCCATCTCTACTAAAAATACAAAAATTAGTCGGGCATGGTGGCACATGGCACATGCTTGTAGTTCCAGCTGCTTGGGAGGCTGAGCCAAGAGAATTGCTTGAACCTGGGAGGCAGTGGTTGAAGTGAGCCAAGATAGTGCTACTGTACTCCAGCCTGGGTGACAAAGCAAGACTGAGAAGAAAAAAAAAAAAGTAAAATGGTTCTGAGATTTTGGAGGAAGGATCATCTCAATTTGTAGCTCAGAAGTGTGACAACTCAAACTAGTCTTCTTGCAGCTATAGAGATGAATAGAATCTCTTTTCTTCACATGAGTCTCCACATTGCCAACTGGTGGTTAAACGTGGATCTTACCTACTTTACTTTTTTCATTTCAAGGACTCTAATTCTTCCTATTTCTTTCTGCTTCTGGTGTCTCTTTAATGCCTTCAGACAATCGTTTTTCAGATATTTGTCTAAAGTCCATAATTATTTTATCAGGAGGGTAGACCTGATACTACCCTCATTTACCAGAAATGAAACCCCAATTTTTTAGATATAATAATGATGTTGTGATTATTTGAAAAGAAGAATAACATTCCTTCATTTAACCAATATATACTTTATAGAGGAAGCATATACGACTGGGATTCACTTCAAAGTGTTACAAAAGTGGTAAGAGCTGATGAGTGAGTCCACAGGAACAAATTAGCCATCGTTTGCTGATTCTCAGTTTGGGGTGATGAATATATAAGGATTAACTATTCTATTCTGCTATTTATGGATAACACCAAAATTCTTCCTAAAAATTAAAATAATTTAAAAGCCCTACCTTTCATATGAAGCCCATAGTAGTCAAGGGACGACTTATGCAAAATAACTTGGAACAAATATAGGGCAGGAACACATATTCACTCACACTTATACACACTCACACAAAGCAACAACATATATCTGTATGCAAAAATGTATTTCTTCCCTTTTTCTGTATGTGTAAATATTATTCCAATATTTTAAAACTTACATAAGTACTTTATGTAACTCTCAGACATTTATAAATATTTGTATTATTGCATAAAATAGTTCTCATGAGGCTATAAAAGACAGGAAAAATACATGCAAATCTATATGCATTAGGTTGAGTAATTTCAGATGATAGAGGCTTTTATATGAAAAAGTATTTGTCAGAAAATTGTATTGATTATTTTTTATTATTTTAAACAATTTGAAATAATTCTACTTTCGATACTTTAAACGCTGTGGTGAAACCTACATTGTATTTTGGTATTTCATTATATTTTTTCCTTTTCAAGACTTAGACATTGACAAAAGAATTAATTAAAGAATTAAAGCATGATAATGAATTAACAGATCAAGAATTGATAAGCCTTACTTATTAGTATTCTTTGATTGGAAACAGTAGAGTGGTATTTATCATAGGAAGACCTTTTGAAGAAGAATACGGTATAACTTATAAGTTTGAAGGAAAATTAGCAAAGGGCTTAGGAAATTCAGAAACTACATCAGGATCTAAAGAACAGGATCTAATTGACTATCGCAGAGCAAGCTAGCATACCTGGGTTGGCAGTCTCATAAAGGCTTCACAAAATGAGGAGGAAACTGTTTCTAAAGAATTGAGATGCAGCAACTGGAAGAAATGAAATGGATGCAAGTAGGAAAAGCTAATAGGTACCAACATCAGTATTTCAAGACTACTAGAAAATATTGCTAAGAATGCATTAAAAATAAAAGACAATACAGCGATTTTGATTTTAAAATACCAGCAGCATTTAAAGCTGCTAGTATCCACTAGTATACTAGTATCCACCAGTATACTAATAAAACAGATAACTTTTTGATGTCTGTCAGTAGAAATCAATGTTCTCTTCTGATGCAACTGTAGCAACTGTTTAAATTACTCAATATGGTAATATGAAGTTGGCAGTGTGTAGACTCATATGAAGAAACAAGATTCTATTCATCACTACAACTGCAAGAAGACTAGTTTGAGTTGTCACACTTCTGAGCTACAAATGGAGATGATCCTTCCTCTAAAATCTTCGAACCACTTTTGTTTGATGTTCATTTGTAGCATCCAACACTAAAAGTCAAAATCTTTATTTCATTTTTGGTCAGGTAATTTGGTCATGAAAGAAACAAACCTCACAGATGTGTTAATTCATTCTTTAATTAAATATATCAGAAATCAACTTGAGCTAGTTTATGGAAATATAATGGTCATTTACTATGAAGATCTAAATATTTTCCATTGTCCAAAAGTGAGGATGTAGCAAGGCTACAGAAAATAATGAGAACAAGGAATAGAAAGGTATGTGGAACATACAAATATTTTGTCTCTATTTTATTTGTTTTTTTACACTAGTACTCATTCTTCTTTCTGCCTCTGAATTATAAGTAAGGGCTGCATCATAGCACCTGTGGAAAAAGAATATGATCAGCAGAGCTTGGGTAAATCATCCTCCCTCCCGCACACAAGCACATATATCCAAAAGAGTAGAGCCTCTTATTTCAAAACTAACTGTAACATCCCCTGCCTAAGATAAGAAGTATTGATAAATGGATTATAATGAACCACAAAGACTGTTATTGTCTGAACATTTGTGTCCCCCTTTCCCCTTCCCCCAGGATTCATATTTTGAAATATTAGCCTGTAAGGTGGTGGTATTATAAGGACAACCATTGGGAGGTGATTAGGTCATGAAGATGGAGTTCTCATGAATGAGATGAATTCCTTTATAATATAGACCCCAGAGAGCTGCCTTGTCCATTCCACCATGGGAAGACACAGCAAGAAGGCACCACCTGTGAACCAGAAAACAGGCCCCTACCAGATACCAAATCTGCTGGTGTCTTGGTCTCCAACTTCCCAGCCTCCAGAACTGTGAGAAATCCATTTCTGCTGTTCATAAGCTATCCAGTATTTTGTTACACAGCCTACACGAACTGAAACAAAGACATTGCCAAAGTTATCTTGTTTAATGGAGTTGTGAAAACTTAAGTTAGCTTCTGTGTCTGTGTGTGTGTGTTCGTGTGTGTCTTTTTCATTTTTTAAAAACAGAAATTGTGTTGGAGTTTAGAAAGATGTAAAGAGAAAGAAAAACATTATAGAGAAACTTGTGATATGGATTACAAGTTGAAAATGGTGAGGTGAGACATTGAGCTGGGGGGATTCCCAAAAATGACTCACTCACCATTAAGAACAGTATGACTAGAGTGACCTTGTATCCAAGAATGATAAGGTTGACCATGAGGATAAGGCTCAGTGGCAGTCACCAGCAAACTTCAGGATGGTTCTGTAACAGCAACAATTACTGAAGTGAGACTCAGTAATCAATACTGAGCTAAAAGATCAGACCACAAGGTCACCAACCATAGACTATAGCAGCAGAAATAACTGATTCTCTATGAATAAAGATAACTGCAACTCAGCAGACACTACCAGTGAACACACAAATACCAGATCAGTCATTCTTGAGAAGAGTCCAATACCAGGTAGAACCTCAGACAGCTCTCCCCCGGTGAAACACAATGAAGATCTTTCATTTACATCCAGATACCATCTTGGGAAAGGATGAGGGAGAAAGTTGAAGCAGCCCTGATAGGAACTTGGCTTCAAATCTGACTATTTAACAAAGAGGTTCTATTTAGAACTGAAAGATACTGTCAAAACTGGAAAATGCTGAGATAATGCTGATCAGCAACATGTTTTTCCCCATTGCCCAGAGGAAGAGAGCCTGTGACAAAGTTTAGATTAGTTACATAAAATAATTAAGCTATAATTTTCCTGCACATTTAAGTCTATGTGCATTTTGTCAACCCAGTTACATTGTTAAAAGCCCAGCAACTTGGATCTAAACTATAAACACTAAACATAACTTAAAAGAGGAGGAATTAAGTAACAGGAAAAGGAAAGGATTATAAAAATGTCATAGCAAACATAAATAACTGTAATGGGAGACACAGGAGTGCCATGATAGAGACAGAGCTGAGTCACATCTTACGCGGTCATTTCTATCTTAGTATGTGAGAAGAACAAGTGTAATCAAATTTACTCCTAAAAATCTTTGAGATGGCACTATCTCTGTACCATCTCTCAAAAAGGATACCCAAGGCTATCTTACAAAGCCGTGAGCACTCTAGCTTCTGGAATCCCCAACTCACATACTATCAAACACATTATAAAGCACTCAATTTCAATAATATTTTGTGAATACTTTTAAATGCAAGAATTTGCATTATTTTCATGTGAAATAATATAGCTACAAGTAACTAATTAAATTTAAATTTTTCCTTGGGTTCTTGGATCGTATATATTCAGAAATTATTATAAACAAAGAAAATGCATTACACATATTTTCAATTGTGAAAATTCTTTACAAATACTAATTTTACCACCAATCAAGAAAAGTTGATTTTGTGTTTTTTATAGACATTTCATTAAAATGGATTCATTTCAATTTTCAATTTTCTGGATTTTGAGGTTAATATATTTTGTTTCAAATGTTTTCAATGAGGGCTTTGAATAACTTCAAAGTCTGATGGCAGTTTGCTTACAAAATAAAGTGTTATTGAGTCCAGTGCAGCACAAGGAACCAAAACAATACAACAATAACCATATATATATGGTTAAATGCAAGCCAAAAATATTAAATGAGAAATTCCAGAAATAAACAACTCGTAAATTTTAAATTTTGCGCCATTCTGAGCAGTGTGACAAAATCCAATGCCATCCTACTCCCTCCCACCTGGATGTAAGTCATCTCCATGGTATAAATAGATTCATCCTATAGACACCACCGCTTATGAGTCACTTGGTAGCCACCTCACATCTCAGATCAACTGTCAAGGTAATTTCATGTTTTTATCACAGTGCTTGGGTTCAACACTAAGTCACAATGCCCACATCATTCATCTCACTTCATCTAATCAAGCAGGCATTTTATTATCTCACATCATCACATGAAGGTGAGTACAGTAAAACATACATTTTGAGGGAGAGAGACCACAATTACATAGCTTTTATTACAGTATATTGTTATAATTAATTTTTTATTGTTTCATTAGTTATTATTGTTCATCTCCTGTTCCTAATTTATAAATTATGCTTTATAATGGGTAAGTATTTGGCCAGGCATGGTGGCTTATGCCTGTAATCCCAGCACTTTGGGAAGCTGAGGTGGGTGGATCACCAGAGGTCAGGAGTTCAAGACCAACCTGGCCAACATCTCTACTAAACCCCATCTCTACTAAACCCCATCTCTACTAAAATTACTAAAATTAGATGCACGTGATAGTGCGTGCCTGTAATCCCAGCTACTTGGGAGGCTGAGGCACGAGAATCGCTTGAACCCGGGAGGCAGAGGTTGCAGTGGGCCCAGATTGTGCTGCTGCACTCCAGCCTGGCAACAGAATGAGACTATATATCAAAAAATAAATAATAATAATAATAATAATAATGATAATAATGATAATAATAATAGGTATGTATTTACAGGAAAAAGTTAGTGTATATAGAATTTGGTACTATTCGTGGTTGTAGGCTTCCACTGGGGAGTCTTGGAACATATCCTCCATGGATAAAGGAGGACTACTGTATTAACAGTAATAAAATAATTGATTTTCAATTGTGCACCTAATGAAGCTTTTGATTTGAGTTTGGCAGCTACTTAATAATATATACATGTATATATGTAATTTAATCTAGTATTTAATATATATCTCAAATATATATAATTTAATATAATTTAATGTATATATGTATATATTTCAAATACTAGAAGTAAATACAACAGGGTGAGATGGTCAAAGTAATCTAGGAATGTGAGAAACGGGGACCACTTCTGAAACAGCAAATATCCCACATCCAGCTTAGTTTGTGTCGTACACCTAAGTCTGAAATTGTAGGCTGAGTCATCTGCACAATTTACATCATTGGTTCTTCTCCGGCTTCTTTCTGTCACTTTCTGTCATTCTTGCCTCATCTCTCCTTTATGTGGAAAATAGTTTACTGTGGGACTTCTATGTTTAATCTGAAGGGCTCCCAGAAAGGAAGGAGAGAGCTCATACACAAATGAGAAATATCAGGGATGGTTCATAAAGAAGCTACCTTTTGAGATAGGCATTAAAGGAAAGTAAAATTCTGACAATGTTTTTTCCTAGGAGGGTTGGCAGTCTTAGTAAAGAAAGAGCATAAACAATTCTACAAAGGTAACAAAGGCTCAGTATTTTTAAGAGCAGCAGAGATTAGAGTATGTTTGGAAAAATAGCAGGAAATAAGATTAGAAGAAAAAAGAGATAAGAATATACTATAGAGATTTCTCCCCTGTATTATTTCATACTGTTTGGAGGTACGTTAAGGACAAATGTTTTTCATTGCCTCTCCTGCTCCCTTTACCCCCTTACAAGTTCCTAACTTAAAGTTTGATGAATTTATTAATGCCAAGAATTACTACTTTCTGCATTTCACATTTCATGCTGCCTTTCCTTTAAAATTGCCCAATTAAAACCATTTCCACATGCCTTACTCTACCCATTCGACGGTGTTTGCTCTAGGACTCCTTGCAACCAGCAACAGATTGATACTGGGGAGTAGCACAAAAGGAGAGAGGTGCTGTCACTGCCAGAATGCATTAAAAAATAAAATCTAAAGATCACATGCGCATCATCAACTGCAAATATCTCTTCATGAATAATAAGCAAAAGGAGTTTAACCCACACTCTTTCTAAATAACCTTTCACACTTTCGGTCAAGTCAACATAAAATTTTCTTTAGGAAACAAGGACCCTTCTTTTTTTAAACACAGAACATGTATCTAATCTTGAGTACAACAATCATGCCTATGCAATGAAGCCATCATAGAAACCCAAAGGACTGGGCTAGGGGAGCTTCTACATAGCTGAACCAGTGGAGGTTCCTGGTGGATGGAGCAACCCATAGAGGACATAGGAGCTCCACACCTCTTCCCTCATACCTTACCCTATGCAACTCTTCATCTGTATCCTTTGTAATATCCTTTACAGTAAATCAGCAAACACAAATATTTCTGAGATCTGTGAGCTTCTCAAGCAAATTAATTGATGGGGTTTTGGAAACCCCAGTTTATGGGAAGTCTGTCAGAGGCATGGATAAGACAACCTGGGGCTTGCAATGGAAGCTGAAGTGAGGGGCAGTCTTGGGGAGTGAGCCCTCAACCTGTGGGATTTACTTCCAGGTAGATAGCGTGGAAATTAAATTAGAAAGCACTCAGCTGGTGTCCACTGCAGAATAGCTTGCTTCTTCCTGGTGGAAAGAATTGCCACACATTTGGTCACAGAAGGCTGTGTTGATTGTTGTGGGTTGAGAGCAGAATCATTTGATTTGATCTTTCTTTGGATTTTTCTTCACAGAATCATATAGCTAGTAAATTTTAGAACAGGTACTCAAACACCTCATTTATAATCCCTGTACAATTATTTTTAAAATATTTCATTCATATCAGTGAGCCGAGATCGCACCACTACACTCCAGCCTGGGTGACAGAGCAAGACTCCGTCTCAAAAATAAATTAATAA
>NW_016820128.1:0-27390 GCF_001698545.2 Rhinopithecus bieti | reverse complement strand
TTAATAATAATAATAATAATAATAATAATAATAATAAAATATTTCATTCATATAAATACTGGTTGACCTATTTATTTTCAATAGTTCATACTGATGACCCTGTAGTTTTGTGGAAGCTGTTTGTACAATTTGTGGTATACAAGATACCCTGAGTAACCAATGCATATCGTGCTTTATGCACATCTCACAGGACTAACAACATATTTTAATTCATTTTCCCTTCATCTTGGAGCGCTATGGGTTTTAGACCTGCCTATGTGATAGGTTGATAAGTTAGGCTCTGACTTACTCCATGCTACTCCATATTAGTTGGTTAGAACTCAAAGTCCAGTCATAGTATTAGTTCTAGGAGAAATTGTGATCTGCTCTACATTCACGACTACAGGGCATATCACAGTGAAAAATAAAGAATGTATATATAGCCATGGCCTATGGCATCTGGAACTATAGATTCATTTAACTAGGACAAAAATAACACTTTGGTTAAATTATCTAAAGATATTTAGTAAGTACATGTTGTACAGATTGAAGTATGACAGTAAAATAAAAAGAATAGAACCCAGCTGTCCAAGATTAAGGCTCAGTTTCTCCACTATTCTCAGAATGCCCATTGCCTCAACTTGTGTGGGGTTAATTATTATTATATCTGTCTCATATATCACGTTATTACCAAATCCTGAGATAATCCATTACACAGGAAGCATTTTTTAAAATCTGTTTTCATTTTAATTTTAAGTGCAGATAATGAATTGATCGTAACTTTATGACTTTGCTAATAAAATGCCATCTCAATATCTGGTTAGTCACAAATATGCCAGCTAATGCAACTGAGATACCTGTATCATGTCGTTCAATAGAGTCCTTTCCTTCAAAAGACTGCCAAAGAAAACAGTGTTTAAAAACTCAGTGCTTGCTAATTCTCTTCAGAGAACTTCATTGTATTTTACGTAAATGTCTTTGCAGGAGGATAAACATATTTTCTTCAAGCGCTTCATGATCTAAATTGTGATTCACTGAAGTATTGTAGCATGTATAATTTTTTTAGAAAACAGAACCTTCATTTACACTTACCCCAATAGGTATGCATTTAAATTCCAAGGAACTTATCACATTTCTTCTTTTTAACTGTCATTTGATTTTGGTATGGCATACATCTGCTACACAGCTCTTTTAACGTTCCATCAAGGCAAATTACTAGAAACCTGGGTTACTATGGCAATAAGGAGTAGCCCCTATTGTTTTTTCATGTCAGTCATCTCAGCAGTGATAGTCTGGTAGACAGTGCTAACCAGTAGGGGAGTTAAGACCAGCACACCTTTGCAGAGCTTTAGATTGTGAATACTGGGATGGAACCACTCAGATGGAAAGGCTTGTTTCCATGGCAACAGGAGCAGCTCCCATTGTTTCAATTTGTCACTCATCACAGCAATGTTTGCCTTGGGAGGCTGCACTAAGCATTTCTAGCCACATTTTGTTGTGGATTCAAGAGACTGGATGGCAATGCTGCTATGGTTACCAGGGTTTTTTTTTCTTAGGGGAGATCCTAGAACAAAGTAATCTCTCTCATTCCAGTAGAAATTTTAAATAACTAGCAGTGGAATACAAAGAAAAGAAGTTGTGATCGCTCACTCCCTTCTGGGACAAGGGCCACAAAGTCTGACTTTTTTTTTTTTTTTTTTTTTTCTTGCTGTAGTTTTTGCTTGTGATAGTGGGGTGGTTTGAAATGAGAGGTGAGAAAGGTTAGGGCTGATAAAACAAGAAGTAAGGGGAACATAAAGTGATCATTCACTATTTATTTTAAAAGTATGAGAAAAGAGAACGCCTTACAGATAAATGTATAGTAAATATTCATAGACTCAAGGTATTTCTTTTATCAGTCTATATATTATTTAATTTAAATGATTTCTCCAACCTTTATTGCTATAGTCTGAATGTGTCCCCATAAAATTCATAAATTGAAACATGATCACCAATATAAAGTATGAAGAGGTGGGGTTTTTAGGAGATCACAAGGGCAGAGTCCTCATAAATGAGATTAATAATCATATAAAAGAGGCTTGAGGGAGTTATTCATGCCTTTAGCCTTTCCCCCATTTCATCATGTGAGGACACAGCATCAAGGTGCCATCTTGAAAGAAGACAGTGGTCTTCACCGAACACTAAATCTGCCGGTGTCTTGATCTTGGAATTCTCAGCCTGCAGAACTATAAGAAACAAATTGTTTGTTGTTTATAAATTGCCCAGTCAGTGGTATTTTGTTACATCAGTAGGAATGGACTAAGACACTTATAAAAGTAATCCATTCTGTCAGCCAGATCGTGACCCTTTCCTCAGTGTTGATCACTTAGGGCTATGAAAGGATGTATGTACAGAAAGCAGAAAACCTTCTAGGTAACAAAATTGTACATTTTATATACTTTTTTATTTCCACTCTTCATTGGTCTCACGACTGATACGAAGAAAGAAACAACCATTACGAATTATAGAAGAGGCCACAACCAATATTTTAAGCTTTTCTGCAATTTTATGGTTACTATTATAACTCCAGAGTATTGGGTCGTTGCAAACTAGACAAACATTAGCACAAATTTGTTTTATAGAAAATTATTAAAAGCCCAAGAAATTATAATACAAACATTCAAACATAAACACTATTTTTATTTTGATGTTATGATTTCATCTTAGAATTTTATATCAAGCACTACAATGTGATAAGTATTGAACCACATGCATCATTTGTGTTGTTTAACTTAAATTTTACTAAAAATTTTTGAGAAAGTTATTATTGCTCCTACAACTAGTTGTTTGGAACTACAACTAGCTGTCAAAATTATTTGAAATTAGACACTGAGTTTTACTGCTAAATTCTAAAACAAACCGTTCTCATTTTTTAAATCTCCCTAAATCAGAATCATATTATCTTACTACTTTATTATTTCCTGTCCCTGATTGAGTTGTGAATTATCAAGAAGTTTGTTAATGGCTAGCCTTCCTTTTTAAATGACTGTAGATAGTTATCACTTCCCACTTCATTTGTGCACTTTGACAAATCTTTCATGTTTACGTGGTTACAATGCATTATTTCAGTCTTAGCAAAAATTTAATAAACAACTAATTATTCTATGCGTATCTCAATAACAGGTTATGGATATATATGATATGTATTATTTTCTCAGGTTATTCTTTGGAGAATATAGCATAAGATACTTAAGCTATATTCAATCTTTTTTGCCTAGAAATGGAATAGACGCAGCCAGAGTTGATGGGGCACAAAATGCCAAGGAGACATCTAGAGAAGAAACTGAGGTTCTGCCCATATGGCAGAGACAGATTGTTCAACCCACCAGTATATCAAGTCTGCTCCAACTCTCTACAGGCCGGTGCAGCAGTGTGTGTTCTCTATAAGTTGTATCTCTTAATTCCAACACTGAAATTAAGCAGAATGGGCCTGCAAGAAAATCATATTTTACTCTTTTTTCTTATCCTGGATTTTGGTCATGTTGCAGTAAAAAATGTTTTTTAAATGCTATTTTCCCCTTAAACTTTATTCCCAACATAAATATGTTCAGATCTTAAAAAAAAAAAAAATAGCTTGAAATACAAGGCCGTTTTGCAAGATGCACTCAAGGAATGTACAAGACAGCAGGCATGATAATAGTGGGTGCTGGGAAAACAAGTTCATCCTGAATAGATAACCTTTTAGTTAAAGAAACTAAGTGCATGTATATATGTGCCTCTGTGTGTGTGTGTAATATATACACAGCCAATGTCTAGGTTACAGAATTTAATCAGAAGGATAATTAGAGATTGTATTAGCGCTTTTTGTATATGTAGCATTCTGCATCTATTTTTTGAATGATTGAATGAATGAGCACTGTGGGAAAGAAAGATGAATATCACTTGGCTACCTTAGGAAGGTTGTTATAACTCTTAAATCAGAGTTTAGAATTTTCATCTTTAATTTTCATTACTTTATTTCTTATTTGGTTAATATTTCTAGTTACTTTTACATTTCATAATTTAAAGGAAATTATTTTGTTATAAACAAGTAACACTCATAATCTACATTATGCCTTGTATAAATACATTCTTGAGGTTTAGAAAATTGTTTAATCTTTGCCTCCAAACAGGTGCTGACTTCTTGCAACATTCATAGGTTTATTTAATGCAATGAATATTTATGGAGGTCTTCTTTGTGTACTATGCTGGTTATTGAAGGGCTGGGGGAAAGATGAACTGGTGGGTCAAGCTGACCATATACACACTCTGTGAAGGTTTATCTGGCGTACTGGGACTAAAATTTAGTATTTTAATTATCTTAATTGAAGAATATATTAAGATGATCAATTAAAAGTAAATATCTGGTTTTAAAAATTAACTCATAACTTCAAAAAATAAGCTCAAGTGTCATTGGATCACACACAAACATTAACTGAGTTGTGATGGTTAATTTTTTTCTTCTTCTTTTTTTAAGTGAGATGAGGGTCTCATATGTTGCCCAGGCTGGACTCAAACTTCTGGGCTCAAGAAATCCTGTACCTCAGCCTCCCTGATGAACTGGGGCTATAGGCACGTGACACCACACCTGGCTATGATGGTTAATTTTGTGTGTACATTTGGCTAGCCCAGAGAGTTGGGAAAGTATTACCGGGTGTGTCTGTGAGTGTGTTTCCAGAAGAAATTAGCATTTTAGTCAGTAGACTGAGTAAAGAAGATGGCTGTCACCAATATTGATGGGCATCCTCCAGTCCTGTGAGGGCCCAAATAGAATGAAAAGATAGAAGAAGGATAAATTTCCTCTCCCTGTTTGAGCTGGGACATCCATGTCCTTCTGCGCTTAGACACAGGAGCTCCTGCTTCTCAGGTTTTTGGACTCAACTGAATTATACCACTGGAATTTCTGGCACCTCAGCTTTCAAACAGGACTTCTCCACCTCAATAATTACATGAGCCAATTCCCACAATAAGTCTCTCTCTCTCTCTCTCTCTCTCTCTCTCTCTCTCTCTCTCTCTCTCTCAGTAGTGTATCCTATTGGTTCTGTTTCTCTGAAGTACTTGGACCTAGAACACTGAACATCAATTAAGTGACTTAAGCTCTACTGTGGAGAATAGAAACATGAATCATAGAATGGCTTCCAGAACATGAATTGTTCCATGACCTGACTAGTGCCCCAGACACTCTTGACTTTTGACATTTCATCAACTTGGCAGAACCTTCTTCTACTTGTTCCTCTGTGTAATGTTTGTTCTATCTTCAGGACCCAAATCAAAAACCACCTTCCCCTTAATGCCTTCTCTGGTATTTTGACCTCCAAGAATGGGTGTAGTGTCCTTTCTTTGCATTCCCATAGCAGTCCAACCATAATTATATCATAGAATCAACCAGACTGATATATTTTAACTAAACATTTTAATTTTAGAAAGTTGTAGATACATATACAGTTGTAAGAAATAACATATAGATCCTATGTACTTTTATTAAATTTCCCCTGAATGATATCTTGCTATAATATCACAACCAGGATATTGACATTGATACAGTCAAGTCATAGAACAATTTTATCAACAAAAGGATCCCAAATACAGCCCTTTTATGATCAAATCTACTTTCCTCCCACATCTCTACTCCCCACTCCATTATCCTTAAACACTGGCAACCACTAATCTGGTCTTCATTTCTATAATTTTGCCATTTCAATAATGCTATAAAATGGGTCATAAAATATGTGATCTTCTGAGGTTGCTTTTTCACTAAGCATAATTCCCTGGAAATTATTACACAATATTCAGGTTGCTGTGTATATCAACAATATAGATGTACAAACAAATACAGTTTGTTTAACCATTCACCTGTGGAAGAACATATGGGTTCTTTCTAGTTTTTTACTATTAGAAATAAAACTGTTATAAACATTCATGTACTAGTTTTGCATGAACATAAATTTTCATTTCTCTGGAATAAATGCCCAAGTGTACAATTGCTAGGCCATACGGAAATTAGATGTTTGGATATTTAGGAAACTGTCAAGCTGTATTCCAGAATGGCTGCACCATTTTACAACCCCACTAGCAACACATGAATGATTCAGCTTCTCTGTATTCTCATCAACATCTGAGATTGACATTATTTTCAGTTTTTATTTTAGTCATTCTGACTTTAAAAATTTGAACAATCACCATAAAACACAAGAAATGCTGATATAGACGCTAACTAAGATAAAATACAAGGAGGCATACAACCCTTCTAGGAGAAAAGGTAAAATAAAAGTCTGCCAAATGGAAGAACTCATATGTGCCAAGCCCAGGGATAAGAGAAAACACCAGACAAGTTGGGAAAATGCAAATAGCTTGGGACAGCCAGCAGGCAATGAGGGAGTTGATGACAAGATGGGAAGGTGGGCAAAGATCAAATAACAATGAGCCTCGCATGCCTTGCTGAGACTTGGACTTCATGCAGAAGGTAAGGGCTTGACAGTGGAAATGAAGGTATCATTTTGAAGCACAGTTACTTCTTCTTCCCAATGGTAATTTATCTTTTTCTATTTTTTTGTTTTTTACATTTCAGTAGCTTTAGGGGTACAAGTGGTTTTTGGTTACACAGATGAATTGTATAGTGGTGAAATCTGGGATTTCAGTGTACTTGTCACCCAAGTGGTGTACATTGTACTGAATATGTAGTTTTTTATCCCTTACCCTCCTCCAACCCTCCCAGCTTCTGAGTCTTCAATGTCTGTTACACCACGCTGTATGCCTTTGCGTACCCGTGGCTCAACTCCCACTTATGAGTGAGAACATGTGATATTTGGTTTTCCATACCTGAGCTACTTCACTTAGAATAATGGCCTCCGAGTTCATCCAAGTTGCTGCAAAAGACATTCTTTTATTCTTTTTTATGATTAAGTAGTATTTCACGGCATATATATATTATATTTTCTTTATCCACTTATTGGTTGACAGGCACTTAGGTTGATTCCTTGTCTTTGCAGGTGTTAATTGTGCTGCTATAAACATATACATGCAGATGTCTTTTTAATATAGTAACTTTTTTTCTTTGGATAGATACCTAGAAGTAGGATTGCTGGATCAAATGGTATATCTACTTTTAGTTCTTTTAGAAATCTCCACATCGTTGTCCATGCAGGTTGTACTAGTTTACATTCCCACCAGCCATGTATAAGTATTCCCTTTGCACCACATCAGTGCCAAAATCTATTGTTTTTTGACTTTTTAATAATGGCCATTGTGGTGGGGTAAGGTATGGTATCTCATTGTGGTTTTAATTAGTATTTCCCTACTGATTTGTGATATTGAGTGTGTTTTCATATGTTTGTTGGCTGTTTGTATACCTTCTTTTGAGAAATGTCTATTCATGTCATTTGTCTACTTTTTAATGGCATTATTTGAGGTTTTTTTTTTCTTGCTGGTTTGCTTCAGTTCCTTGTAGATTCTGGGTATTAGTCCTTTGTCAGATGCATACTTTGCAAATATTTTCTTCCCCCGTGGTGTTTTGTTAATTTGGACAATTAATACACAGGCAGGGAGGAAAGCCAAAAAAAAAAAAAAAGGAGGAGCGATCAAAGACATAGGAGATAAAATACTTGTAGCCAGAAAGTTAAACAATACCAAATAAAATGGGAAGGCAGTGAGGGGTTGAGAGAAGGGGTCATCAAACTACTCCGATGGGCCAAATCTGGCCAACTCTCTGCTTTTGTAAATTAGGTATTATTGGAACGGAGCCATGTACATTCATTTAAATATTGTTTATGACTGTTTTTGCACTGTGATAGCAGAGTTGAGTAAATAAGCCAGAGACTGTCCCACAAAATCAAAAGTGTTTACTATCTAGCTCTTTCTACAAAATATTTGCTAATCCTTTGTTTAAAAACAAAGGAACAGTTGATCAAGAAAAAAATCTGCCAAGTGTTTTGTGGATTTATCAGTAAGTAGGTTTTTGATTACTCTGAGAGAGGAGTTTTTAGTGAAATCATTGGTGTTGGGATAAAGGGAAGTATACAGAGTAAGTACATGCAACTTTCAAGATGTATTTATCCTCCCACAGCCAGTACACTACCACTCTCCCCAGTCTTCATCAATAAAATGCATTATCTCCATTCACAGAAGAGGAAACAGAGATTCCGGGAGTTTAAGCAACTTGGTCAAACTTTCACAGAAGTAAGTGGGAGTCAAAACTGGAATCCAGTTCTATTTATTCAAAGCCCATATTTGAATATAGGTTTTCTTTCAGTTATGTAATATTTTTCCTAGAATTTACACTTGAGAGCTCAGAATTAAATGAAAGCTTATGAAATTTTTTAGATTTCAGGATTGTGGACTTTGCCAAAGTATTCTTACATGGAAATGACATCTTGAAACCTTATCTGTTGTCCCTGCCAACAGGCATATTAAAGGAATGAGATCATTTAATAACTATGTTCAATTAATTCAAAATTATTCTCTCTCCAAATAAAAAGGATTCTTGCTCCCTGGACCCTTCTCATTTACAGAAACTGCCTACTCAGAGTAAGCTTTCATAGACATAATGGAGTTCACTTACAACAGCATCTGTTCTGAAATATTCTGCACAGCTAAGGGGGTGAAAAAATGCAAACTTTTAAATTAATAGTCATTGAGGAAACAATAAGGACAACAATGACAACAGAGGGAAAAAATACATCTCTAATGAGAGGAACAGAAAGAAATCTGGTAGACCAGAAACTCACTACCATATAAACATCTACATAGAAAACCTCAATAAAAGTACCTAAATGTTTTTTCTTATTATGTAATTCATTATAGTCCAAATTCATGCTATGTGAGATACATTAGTCTCAATGTCTTCCTTATTCCTTTGTAAATTTCAAGTCAATGATTTTAAATAAAATTGCCAGGGTGAAGGGGGAGGGTTGCTGTAATATATGAAAGCATCCATTAGGAATCCCTTTATAGTAGCACTCAGTGGGGTTGATTTCGCCCTTCAAGGGATATTTGGCAATTCGTAGACATTTTTGATTGTCATACCTGGGGTGGAAGAGGTGCTACTGGCATCTTGTGGGTAGAAACCAGGGGCACTGCTCACATCCCATAATGCATAGGACAGCCTCCCACCTCATCTCCTCAAGCAAAGAATTTTCTGGCCCATAATGTCAATAGTGCCAATGTTGAAAAATCCTGCTTCAGAGGAACATCATTATGGCATATTGGCAAGTCCATCAATGACACAGAACAAATATATCAAATATGCTATTATACTTGGACAATCCTCATTTGCAAAGTCCTGAAATATAGTCCTTAAACTATTATAGTTGCAAATGATAGCTTAAATGAAGAAATACATAGGATTGATAGAATAAAAATAATGTCTTCTATCAATACTATGTAATTATTATTATTATTGTTATTTTATTTATTTATTTTTTTTGAGACGGAGTCTGGCTCTGTCGCCCAGGCTGGAGTGCAGTGGCCCAATCTCGGCTCACTGCAAGCTCCACCTCCCGGGTTCACACCATTCTCCTGCCTCAGCCTCCCAATAGGCTGGGACTACAGGCACCTGCCACCACGCCTGGCTAATTCTTTTGTACTTTTTAGGAGAGATGGGGTTTCACCATGTTAGCCAGGATTGTCTCCATCTCCTGACCTCGTGATCCACCTGCCTCGACCTCCCAAAGTGCTGCGATTACAGGTGTGAGCCACTGCTCCCAGCCTATGTAATTATTTTTAATAACAATTGGAACTCATCTGCAAGATGAAATAACATACTTGTCTAATTACGCACAAACATGTTTTAGGCCAGCAGTGTGGAACTACATGAAAAACAGCACAATAAAGACCTATGTGAAGCATGTTGTCAATTTATCCAGAAAAAGAGAGATAAATGTGTGACTGAAAAAAAGTATTTGTCGAACGAGTTGCAACTGTGTATAACTAATACCTAATTGCTCATCTAGAACATATTATCCATCAGGCAGAACAAAGGTGGGTAATTTTCTACCATCTACTGAGATGATTTACCAAATTACTGCAGAAAAATACACTTAACTCATATTAAAGTTATGACACTAACCAATAAAACCTCAGGGTAATCAGAATTATTGATGATTTGACCTAACTTTCTTTTGTGTGTTTTTAGAAATAAAAGCCCAAAGAACAAATCAAAGGTAGTTTAAAATTTCAATTGGAAACCAGGAATTAGCATTTGAATTCTTCTTCCAGAACTATGATGAAGATTCCTGTAAAGTATGTTAACTCAAAAACTATTAGATGGAAAATGTCAGTAATAATTTTAATCATTAGTTAGATTTTTTTCACCAATGACTTATCTTTAATTTTAATTTATATGCAAATAAACATAAATATATGTATGTAACTTAACTTGAAAGGAAGTGTAATGGTGATGAGTTCTATTTTGGGGGTATCCTAATAACAAACTCTACATGAAGTGAATATGGACTGTACTTGAAGACTTGATGGAGAGATATTCTGACAGCTAACCTTGTCATCCACAGAGTACTAGAAACTTACTCTGGTAAATTGGATTATTGCTCTCTATTCTGCAACCTTGTCCTTTACTAGAATTACAAATTCCTTGCCTTTTGTTGCATGACTTTGCATTACCTCCCACTGAAATGGGAAGAGAATATTTCCTCATCCTATTAATGTTCGGTTTAGCCATGTGACTTGCCTTGTCTGACAGAATGTAGCCTAAAGTGATGGCGTCCCGGCTATAGGCTGAAGCCTTAAAAGCCATTTCATATCTTTGTACAACTTGTTTGCTTTTAAGCCATTTGCCATTAGAGAAACATGTCTCAGATAGCTATTGACTAACTAGATATATGGAGCTGATCCACAGACTTAAAATCAAGAAAAATATTTGTTATAAGCCAATGAGATATTTGAGGTTGTTTGTTAAGCAGCAGAAAGTGACTATTACACTTATAAAAGGATTTTCTAGCAATATTTATATTGTGAGTATCTGATGAATACGTCCGCAACACTTGTTTCCCAGATTTTCAACTGGAAATCCACCCTTACCTCCACACTGTTGAGAAAGTAGTATCAGGACTGACTTCCAGGGTGAACTGAATCTTGGCATTCCTCTGGTCACTGTAATTCAATTCCATTATGGGCACATGATTTTCGATGGGCCAATCAGAATCAACTTCAGAACTTTTCAAAAAGCTACCAGAAAAAAGAATTTCACTGTTTCCTCCTAGTCTTTAACCGGAAGAATAAGAAGTTAAGGCACTGTAGACAAATTGCTGACACAAGGAGGAGCCTAGAGCCACCTAAACCTAAGCCAACAAAGCCAAAATTTGTGCTGAGAGACAGAATGAAACAAGGTCCTCACAATGTGGCCAAAGGTCTCAACTCAGCTATCCTTGAAGATAGCTCCAGAGATGGGGCTATCTTTATGTTTCTTTATGTGTGTTGATAGTTTCTTCCTATTTCTTAACCTAATTTGAATTATCTGCCACTGATCTCATAGAGATACCTAATGGACACAGCATCTTTGATTTTAATTAAAGGATAAGACATAGAGAAAGTACTCTTTTTAAACACAACTTTCTTTGATTTAACCTAAAACAGCCAGTCATTCTGTAATGTGTACAGAGGAAAGAATTTACTGCAGAAAGAGAATAACTATAAAGGCATATGCAAAATACCTGCCCATTTTCTCCTTCTATTCATATAATTTTCTTTTAAGGGGAATATCACTGTGACATAATTATAGTTTATCCAAATCCCAACATGAAATTAACATTTCAAAGATATAATAGAATTATAATATTTTCCAACAGGACATAATGTTTTATCAATTCAGACTAAATTTATAATCTTCCAAACTTCACATGAAATTTAAGAGACTATCTTTAAATTCTGCTAAATTTTAAATGAACAAGTTTAAACCCCAGTTTATGAAAAGACACTAAAACCTCTGATGATAGAGAGAATAAAGTACATCTGCCCTGAAGTCAAGTCTGCATAAATCGATTTTTCCAGATAATATAGTTAAGGTGTTTGTTCTCCGATTCAGTAAAGGAAATTTATTTCTAATAATCAGATTGTCCAGACTCAGTGAGAAGTTTTCCTTAGCAACTATCAGTAATGTGTACACAATGCCTAAAGTGGCTAGGTGTTTGATAACCATATTATCAGATATTTATATTTTACTTCCAGTTGCTTAGCTACCACCTATGTTTTAGAAAATAATATATTTCTCTGGCTAAAAATATAATACAAACTTATTTCATATTATTTGAAAAATGCCAAAAGGTGCAAAGAGAAAATAAAAGCCAGCCATGTTCCAAATACAAGATATTTGTTACATGTCACTCTTATGTGTTTTTTGTATTTCTCTTCAGAAGTTGTTTTCTAGAATTAAATTGTTTGTACATTTGGGTGCCTTGTTTTTTCACTTATATATTTGAACATTTTCCCATGACAATCATGTACAAAAATACAAAAAATCTTTCAATTATTTCCCATCTTACTGTTAAGCAGGAGCCAAATTTTACAATGGTATAGAGTTGCTATCACAAACTACCATAGACTGAGTGACGGCGTCCTGGCTATAAGCTTAAGCCTTAAAAGGCATTTCATATCTTTGCTCAGCTTGTTTGCTTTTATGCCATTTGTCATTAGCACAGAGCTTTGGAGGCTGGAGGTCTGAAATCAAGGTTCCAACATGGTCAAGTTCTGGTGAAAGCCCTCTTCCTGGTTTGCAGATGGCTGTCTTCTTCTCATATTCTCACATGGTGGAGAGCAGAGAGGAAGCAAGCAATCTCCTCTTTTTCTATAAAGGCACTAATCTTATTCTTGAGGATTCAACCCTCATGACCTAATCACTTCTCAGAGGCCCTACCTCCTAATACCATCATACTGGGTGGTTGGAATTTTACAAACACATTTTGAGGGGACACAGACATTCAGTCCATTGCAAATGGTCTCCATGAATTGCATCTTCCCATGATCTCTCTGAATCAAATACCTCCCCTTCCTTAACTCTTGTCATGACAGAGTTTTTGCTCTTCCTCTAACATGCCAGGATTGTACCTCTTGTCATGACAGAGTTTTTGCTCTTTCTCTAACATGCCAGGATTGTACCTCCTTGTTATCTTTGTACTGTCACCTCTGTCTAAAACACTTTTTCTCCTGATAAGCATGATTCATTCCATTATGTTCTCCACATGGTGTTCGCTCTGTTCGACCAGCCAAGACCCTCCAGGTAACTATTGTCGTGGTTACTAGATTCAGACTTTCATACTAGCTGTGTGATCTTGAGAAAGCTGCTGAACCTCTTTTTTACTTTGGAGAATAACAATAATTACCTTATGGGCCTTATATTTGGAGAATAACAATAATTACCTTATGGGCCTGTCGGGATAATTAAACTCATCTACTTCGCAAAATCCTCTTCTTTACCAGCATTCTCAAACCCTAAATTTTACTTTTTTCACAGGTTATTTGTTATTTTATAGCACACTGTATTAATTAATAATTATTATGTCTATGATTACACATTAGTGATTATTTATATGTTTATTATGTACTGTCTCATCTCCCCCTTCACTGGGCCCCAAATTCTACCAGGATAAAGATGTGCTCAAAAACAAAAACAAACCAGTTAACACCAATATAGTACCTGCAATGCAACTGTCATTCTAAGCTTTTTAAAAGCATTAATCATTGTAAGTAGAGGACTATCTGTACCTACTCCACGGAATACTTACAATGATTCCACTTATGATTTTTTTTTTTTTTTTTTTTTTACTGTATGATAGCGGGAAAGCCATATGCATATGGAAACTGTTTGGACCAACGGAGGCAGGATGGCGCACTTCCGGGTTCTTCATCACCAACTTTTCCCACGCGCGCGAAAATGCAGCCAGCGCCCAGGGAGGGTGCAGACCAACCGGGCATGCGCCAGGTGAGGTCAATCTGAAGAGACCAAGATTTACCTGGTCGCACCTACGGAACGCCCCTGACATGCCCGTGCCCCGCCTATTGCCCTCCCACTCCTAGAAAAGCTGCTCCCGGCAGACGCCCCCGCAAACTTCCTTAGTCCCCACTCTTGTCCGGACTGCAGGAACTTCCTCTGAGAGCTTCACCGGGCGATTCTCTTGGCCTCCTTTGCCGGAGGCCGACAGACCTCTCCTTACCCACCTTCTTCCCTGAAGCTAGGTGACCAAAATAAATTTGCAGTTTTGCTCCTACCCTTGCCTACTCGCTGATTCTTTTGTGCCCGCTCTGGTGGTCTTAGAAAAACAAATCAGAAACCATACTTTGAGGACCCATACAACCTTTCTGATTTTCATTTTCAGTACAATATTCAATAAGTTACATGAGTTTCTTTAACATTTTATTGAAAATTAGGCTTTGTGTTAGAAGCTTTTGCCCAACTTCAGGCTAATGTAAGTGCTCTGAGGACATTAAAGGTAGGCTCAGCTAACCTATGATGTTCAATAAACTAGGTTATTAAATGAACTTTTGACTTAATATATTTTTAGCTTACAATGGGTTTATTGGGACATGACCCCATGGTAAGTCAAGGAGTATATGTGTTATTATCTCCATTTTACAGATAAGAAAATTTGAAGTATGCACATTATTAAGCAACTTTCCCAGTTGGTAATGGCAATAACTGATGAAGGGAAGATGTGAACGCAGGCAGTGTGGCTCCAGAGGGAATGTTATGCTTTCAACAAATTCGTAGCGAGGAAATGAGGTGAATAAACCCAAGAAGGAAGCACTGTCATATAATCAGGACTAAGCTTCTTTTATATCTCAGACCTCCTAAAAAACAAAGTGAATTCTATTTTCTTTCAGACTGTGCTTTCTGCACCTCACAGGCGAGAAAATAGAGGAGTGAGGCTTTCATTTCTCAATCCCACCTTTGACATGAAAGGAACAGGGGCCAGCTTCCTTTTGGCTGGTTCCTGCTGAGTTGGATTTCTCCTCATTTATTTCATCTCCTTCACCTGGTTTTCTCCTCCACACTAACGATTTGCATCCATAAAGCAAATGACCTTTGCTAGCCGAAGTGCTTTCCCTTAAATTGGCCATATTACTTTTGTCCTTTTAAATATTATAGCACAGCTCGTCAGTATGTTATTGGGAGCAGTGTTTTTGAACAATTACATCACAGTTTTATTCACCAAAGTACCCAGTTATTTTCCTACTTCATGCAAGTTGCTCTTTAATTTCTTTTACTGGGATGAGTTGCTTGCTGGCTGTACTATGAAACTACACATGGATGTTTTATGAAAGCAATGCTTTCCAGCCTTGCTCAGCTCTGCACCAGCTTTGCTCAAATGTATCATGAGAGAGGAAGGAAGGCTATTCCTTGCGTCCTTGAAGGGGGGTGACTATGCTACTCTTCTGTGCCCCTTTCATCAAAAGAACACTAAACACTTTGCCATCCTCAAGGGCTACCTTGGAAAATGATTTCTCAGCATAGAGCCCACAGACAACTTGTAACAGATGCAGCTCAAGTGTTGTCAAAAATGAGGACCTCTGGCCCTATTTTTACTAAATGAAATTTGAAGACATGAGATAAAGGAGTTTGCATTTTTAACAAGCACCCCAAATAATTTGTGTGCATGTGTGTGTGTATCACATACATATACTTACATACACATGTACAGGTCGTCTTCCATATCTGTGAGTTTTGCACCTGTGGATTCAACCAACCACGGGTTGAAGATATTTGAAAAAGATTGCCTCTGTACTAAACATGTAGAGACTTTATTTTCTTTTCATTATTTCCTAAACAATACAGTATGACAACTGTTTATGTAGCATTTACTTAGTAGTAGGCATTATAAGTAATCTAGAGATAATTTAAAGTATACAGGATGATATGCATAGGTACTGTGAAAATACAATGCTATCTTAAATCAGAGACTTGAGCATCCACGGATTTTAGTATCCACAGGAGGGCCTACAGCAAATCCCCCAGGGATACTGAGGGGTGACTGTATATATTACATATATGTACACACACATATATACATGTGTGTGCATATACATATTTAAAACATTATTATTCAATAAATGTTGAGCACACACTACATGCCATGTCCTGTGGTGATTGCTAGGAATACAATGATAAGCAGAAATAGATATAGTCCCTGCTCTCATTAAATTTCAATCTGTTGGATGAGCTAGATATTAACAAATGACCACAGAAATAAACATAGACTCTTAACAGAGAACAGGGGCATGAAGGGGGGAAAATCTGAAACGTGAGTGCTTGGCCTTGCTAAGAATTCCAAGGAAAACTTCTCTGAACTGAAACCCAAAACTGAGTCTAAATCAACTAAGGAAAGAGGAGAAATGAAGGTTGTGTTGGAGGCAGAAGGAAAGTGATGTCATGAATCTCCTGGAAAAAGGAGCACAAGAGGAGAGTGGTGAAAGAAGCCCAGGGTGGTGACAGCCACATGGTGAGAGCAAGCAGGATATGGGAAGCTGGAGAGGTGGCAGCCTCCAGACCACACTGAGTCTTGTAGATGCTAATTCTGTTTTAACTTATGCAAAACAATGGGAATCCCTTGGAGAGCTTGAAGTGAGGGGACACTGGCAGGGTTACAGCTGAGATTTTCTTATTGATCTTTGAGCTGTGGTGTTCAATAAGATAGTCACTAGCTACATGTGGCTAAATAAATTTAAATATAATAAAATTAAAAATTCAGTTCGTCAATAGTAGTTATGTGTGAGAGAGCCCAGATGTAGAATATTCATGCTTGCAGAAAGTTCAGTCGGCAGCACTATTCAAAGTGTCATTTTGGACCCTAGCATTAGCAGCCCCTGAGAACCAGTTTGAAATGTACGATGTCAAGTCCTGCCTTGCATTCTGAGGTGATTCTTAGGTGACCCGTATGCATGTTAAAGTTTGACAGCCATAAGTCTAGAAGGTAACTGGCCATTTAATGGGATCCTATTGATAATTTGCTACTGTGAATGGGATGAAAAGCACCCATAAACTTCCAATATGGAGAATAATGACTGAAAAGATGCCAATATTGCCAAGTAAACTACCAATTTGGCCCTATATTTTATAAGATCTCTACAAGTCCTTTTCGGAACTTAGTGAAATATACACACCACCTGGTTCAAATCAAATGCTTTGCATTTGGTGGAAAATAGTCTCACAGTTCTTTCCAAATATGATTTCAAGGTTCTCCCGCACTGTCCTCCCTTCCCCATCCATTCCCCGGTATTCTCTCTCTCTAATATCTTGCTATTGTGAGTAGGATTGCTACATATCATACCACAAGAATTCAGGCTGTGACACAAAGCTTAATTTTCTTTTTTAGGGTTCCCAGTGGAAGACTACAATGTGTGAAATATTATTTGTTGGGTCTTTAAAAGAAACTAATGAACTCACTGGCTTCCAGAAATTGTAGTTTTATTTTTCAGGAGTATGAGAGCCTATTTATTTTTAACTGTACTATTATCATACAAATAGATCAGCTTGTGGTTCTTACCCATTTCAGACACGCACTCTACTCCACTTTTATTGCACAGTCTGTTACATGACAAAATACCTGAGGAAGCTCACCAAAATCCCAGACTTGTAAACAAACATAACATACGTGAGGAGAGAAACATTTCCAAATAGCCTATGCTCTATGCTAAGGTTTAATCTTGAGCTAAAGAACAACATAGTAGCAAAGTAATAATAATCTAATAATGAACACTAACCTATAATGAACATATACTATGTGCCATACATTGAATATTTCTATCATCTCAGAATTCATATGTTGACGTTCTAGTCCCCATTGTGATGGTATTTGGAGATGGGGTCTCTGGGAGCTAATTAGAGTTGGATGACATCAGGAAGGTGAAGCCCTCATGATAAGATTAGTGGCCTAATAAGAAGAGAAAGAGAGAGAAACATGTCCCTCTCTCCACTGGAGAACAGAGCAAATGTCTTGTGAAGACACAGCAAAATGGCAGTCATCACCTTGACTTTGGACTTTCCAACCTCTAGAAGGGCGAGAAATAAATTTTTGTTGTTTAAACAACCCAGTATATGATATTTTGTTATGGCAGCTTGAGCTGACTAAGGCATTATGTGCCAGGCCCAGTGCTACGTACCTCCCAGGCATTGGCTGATTTGATGTTTACTTATATCATGAAGCTAAAATTAATATTATAATCACCTTACAAATGAAAAACCTAAGGCTCACAGAGGTTAACTTCCTAAAGTCCCTACAATCGTTGCAAAATCATATGTTCTGTTCATTCAAGTTCAATGAAATCCATATAAAGCTTTCAGCACTGCATATATCAAATAACAGCAGCTAAAAAGCTATCCAAAGCATTCCATGTACTTAAAATGCCAACAAGTTTTTGGCAGTTATATTAAACTATTACCTGCACCTAAGCAGATGCTATTATTTTATGGGTATAATTAGGTTCTGTGTATAAAACAGATACATCTGTGACTATCTCCTCTTTTTATCTGAGAAATGTTACTCACTTGGGTTCTTGTAGCACAAACAATATGGCTTGCTGAACATACAAATCCACATCAAAAGGGTATTTCTGCATGTATAAGAAACTGAAATTCGGCCGGGTGCGATGGCTTACGCCTGTAATCCCAACACTTTGGGAGGCCAAAGTGGTGGATCATTAGAGGTCAGGAGTTCGAGACCAGCCTGACCAACATGGTGAAACCCCGTCTCTACTTAAATATATATATATATAATGCTATATATAAAATTATATGATATATATAAAAATATATAAATATGTATATTAATATATTTAATACATACTAGTATGTATATATAATATAAATATATGTACATATATTATATATATGTATGTATGTATATACAAAATTACCCAGGTGTGGTGGCACATGCCTGTAATCCCAGCTACTCAGGAGGCTGAGGCAGGAGAATAGCTTGAACCCAGGAGGTGGAGATTGCAGTGAGCCGAGATCATGTCACTGCATTCCAGCCTGGGCAGCAGAGCAAAACAAAACTCTGTCTCAAAAAAAAAAAAAAGAAAGAAACCGAAATCCGGGTCCTGTTTTGTAACCTTTTATGCAACCTTGGATAGGTGACTTTATCCCTTAGGACAGAGTGTTTTCCTGTGGGGAAAAGAGTGATGGTCTTTAACCTTCTCTCCAGATTTAACTCTGATTTTATGTTCCCAAAGAAAGTCTTATTGAGAACTCCATTATTTCAGCTGACAAAATAAAAAGTTTGATCTTGTTAAACTAAAAGGAGATGCCTCTGTATCTGAAGTCTTACTTAATGAAGTGCAACCTAACTGAGTACATACACGAACTGGGAATCTAACTTAGGAGTGCACTCTTGTAACAAATAGCTGAGTCTCAGCCAATCATGGCAGCCTAGCTTTGGTTAATCATAGGCAGGCAGCTGATTTCAATAAGGCAACTATGAGTGTTAAACTAAATTTGAGGTAAGTTTGTCTTTTGACACATCTTTATAACAAGCTTAGGTTTTGCCAAATGATTACTTTGAATTTTGATCCCCAAGAGGTCAAAAACCAAAGGAATAGGAAAAAAAAAAAAAAAAAAAGTCTAGACATTGATTGGTTGATATAATCTGTCCTGTTGGCAAATGTAAAATAGTTAGCTGTATTGGGCATTGGGCATGTGTCATTTACTTACAAGTCACAAAACCCCACCTCAAAATGGATATAACAAAAAACAACAACATAATTATTGATTCACAGGACTGAAAAGTTGATAGGAAGGTATGGTTTCTGGCAAAAGATCCCTGCCAATAGATTCAGCCTTGCATCCTCTCAGCTTCTCCTTCTTTAAAAAAAGGAGGAGGGGTGGTCATGTGCCCACATTTGAATCTACCCTGTGGCTGAGATAGGTCATGTGTCTATGCTTTGAACCAGAGATGAGAGGAGTCTCATTCTTAGCTACCAAGAAACCAAAAAGAAAATCCACGTCAAATTACCAGTTGAATGAAGAATGGATATCTGAAAAGCAAAAAGCAATAGTCACCCATCTCATCAAACAAGATATTAAGAATAGTGACAATAATACATGACTGAGTGGTTTTCCCCATCTTACTAAAGATAATATAATAATAGCTGTAAAATGTTGAGCATTTACTAAATACTAGAGACTGTGCTAAATGCTTTACACACATTATCCACTTTTCTTTCATACAGATGAAGAAACAGAGGCTGAAAGAAGTTACATCGTTTGTACTGAATCTTAACACCTAGTAAGAGGCAGAGCTAAGATATGATATGGATTTACCTGATTTCCAAGTTCACGTGCTTAAGGGCCTTAACCACTATATTGCTTCCATAAGAACTACTTTAATATTTTATTTTCATAGAGTACAAGAAAGTAGAAGCTTGCAAAATAAAATAACTTTAAGATGTGGCTTCAAAAAACAGAGCTTGTTGCAACAACAAAAGAATAAAATAGAGTATAGTTTACTAATAATGTCCAGAAGAGACCTGTGATATAATTAGTACTCACAGTGTTTTAAGCAATTCAGTTACCTCACTTTCTAAGTACCAAAAATAGGTATCAAAAAATAATTTTCAACATATATTTATATATGTTATATGTGTGTGTAAAGAAAATTACAATTCAATGTTTCCAAAATGGTTATTAACAATCAAAACATGTAAACTTTTGAGAACCATCACAACTCTTACTGACTATAACATAATTACTCTTTATATCAGTTAATAGTGATATCTGTATTATTCCAAGCCATGTGGCTTAGGCTACTAGGACAGCATTAACCAGTAATTTTAAACATGGCTGTTCATGTGTCTACAACCCACAATTTCTGCACCCAATCATTTTCAAGATACTACAATGGCATGACCCCAACATAAACAGTTCTTTATAATAGGGGTTTGCAGACAATGCCCCACAGGCCAAATCCAGCCTGCTGCCTGTTTCTGTAAATAAAGTTTTCTTGAAACACAGCCACACACATTCATTTACATATTGCCTATTGCTGCTTTTACACTACAATGGCAGAGTCAAGAGGTGCAAAATATTTCTTATGTAACCCTTTGCAGAAAATGTTGTCAACCCCTGTTCTAGAATATGGCATACATACTGCAAGGAAGATTTGAAGTGTTAAAGGGAAATTCCAAGAATCCAGAAATATTTCTCTTATTTTGTAAATAATAGAGAGGTAAACTCATATTTTATGGACACAGATTGACTTTCTGACACTATGAAAAGAATATCGCACAACACCTCTATGAAAATAGCAGTCTATGCCAGTCTATGAAAATAGCAGCAATGGAGTGTCTACCAGGCCAACTGCTCCAAACAAGTGAGAGTTCACCCAGACACCAGGACTGCCCTTTCCTGATTTAGGGTCTTCTACTTCTTTATTTTTTATTTCTGTTTAGCTCTTCTAAGAAAGGAGCTAATGAGCTGGAATCTTTTCGTTTGTACTCTTTGGGGTAACTGCCAATTGGGACTTTTTTTTTTTTTCTCAAACATTTTTCTTTCAAATGTTCCTGAAAACATTTTAAACCTTAAAACCTTCCTTAATGGCTTCTCTTTCATTGGTTTCTACAAATCATATCTTGTATCCTTCCCACTAAATCATGTTGAACCTGCAATCATATATAAACTAGACATGTTCAACTCTTAACAAGCATTCACAGCACAGTGGCTACGGAGGGACTTCGCTTACCCACTTGTCTTTTGAAAGATTAACTTGGCCTTTATTGATCTATATTTGGAATTATTGTATTCCATCTGTTTCCTTAAACACCTTGGTCTCTGGGTGACCCATTCTCAATAAAGAAGCTATGTGCTTAACAGTAGAGCATATTTTGTTTTTCCCTGACTGAATTAAACTCTAGGGATGATGCTCCTGTATTTTACAAACAGACAGATTACTCAAATCTTGTCTGATTGGACGGAGAGAGGGATAGTTTGGATGCAAAATTCAAACCTGATCCTTTATCCTCAACTCTAAATGGCACAGGCAACCCGTGATTAAATTTCCAGCAGTTACATGCTGACTTATTAGCCATTAGGATATACCTCTGAGAAATATCTCTAATGGCTTGCAAGTTGCTAGAGACATTTCACTTATGCTATTTAAATAAACTAGTCGTGTTTCCTTATGCACCATAATTTTTCACTGTTGGCCCCACAAACTTTATAAGTTTTATATTTTCAAGAAATGCCAGAGTAAAGACATGAATTTGAAAATGTACAAGAAGTATTTACCCAAACCCAAAACAAATATATCCCCCTCCCCATTTTTGGTTGTGAGGGGACTATACATCTAGCAGAAAGAAAAAACAACAATCCTTACAACATTTTAAAGTTGGAAAACAAGAAAGCTGTTGACAAGGAAAGTAGAATTGTGATGTGTGATGAGAAAATCATAACTCCAAGATAAGCTCTTATTAAGAACAGTTCATTCATTGCCGCCTGCCACTGCATGTATAGCAGAAGTTGCTTCCTCTTTCTAAAGCCCACCTACTCCAAAAAAACATTTGCATCTGCCCTCACATGTAAATTCCAGTCGTGGAATGTCAATTCTCTGATACTGAAACTGCAAAAACTCAAATAGAATTGCTTTCACTACCCTTTCAGTTACATACATCTTGATATGACCACCTTAAAGCTTGTTTGAAAATACACTGTGTGTTCAATATGTTGTTGTTGTTGTTGTTTCCCTACCTAGCATCTATCCAAGGAGAAGATCATATCACCATGAGGTGGTGATCTGTTCTAGCAGCCAACATAATATCAACAAACCAATTGGATTCACGAACCCCAGGTCTTTCTCTACCACTACTACAAAATATACATTCTCTTTCCACTGAAGATACTGAGCTGTTAATACGTAAGTCTGGAGTTACAGGTACCCTGGCAAGGGAGAGCCTGCCTGAGAATGGAGTCAGCACAGATAGCAGAGTTAGGAGACTCAGAAAGACAATTCCCTAATGATACTATCTGAGTCCAGGAGTACAGTACTACTTAATGGTAGAACCACCATAATTTTCAGTTAGTTGAGTGAACAAATTTGCTTTTTGCTTAAGCCACTTATTCTTAATTGCCACAGAAGATTGCGGCTTTTTAAAAGGATTCAATACAAAATAAACCCTATCATGATATGTTTACCAGACACCAACATTTTGAAGATATGTGATACTTGACAGGAACATTTTGATATGTGATGGGGGGAAGAAGAATCTAGAAGGGTAAGCAGAGTCCATAAGCTCTAAATGAAATATAAAATAGCCAGGCACCCCAAAAGAGAGGGTGGGGTGCTGATGTTGGGGGACCATGATAAAAGGGAAGCAAGTAGATGCTGAACAAACACATACTTTCATCTACTTGACCACGATGTTAGTGGTTAGGAATGATTTAACAAAATGTGAGATCTAAAGTTTTATATAGTGTTAATGCTAAAATACTCCAGCAAAACTATTTCTCAACTGATATGAGCCAGAGTCATGAGCCATTTATTTCACACTTTTGGCCTCATTACCAGATACCTCTACCGTTCATCCAATCAGAGCTTCCCAATCACTTTGCTGAGCTACTGATTGTCTTACTCTCTCTGGATGAGCCAGGAGTAACCAAATCCCTAAGCAAGTCATTGTCAACCATGGACAGCTGTCAACAGCACTAGGAGGAACCACCACGCATGTGTGTGAGTGTTGTTAGTCATTTCACCTCTTTAAGACTTTGTTTTCTCATCGGCAAAGTGGACTAGTCTTATCTACTATAGAGATTCATAGTGAAAATTACAATCAATATAAAATATGAAAATTGTATATGTGGTATCATAATACAGTAGGCACTATTTAAAGGATAACTGATACATTTTCCATAAATGCATTTTACATTTGTTTGCCAACTATGTTTGCATTTGTGTAAAATGCACATATTTAAGAGAAACTATTTTTTTCCCAGACAAAATAAATACATGAGAAAATCTATGGATGGAAAAGCCTTGACTTTTCAGAATCCTATGTTGTTGTTGTTTAAAAACTGGCACTTATGGCCGGGCGCGGTGGCTCACGCTTGTAATCCCAGCACTTTGGGAGGCCGAGACGGGCGGATCACGAGGTCAGGAGATCGAGACCATCCTGGCTAACACGGTGAAACCCCATCTCTACTAAAAAAAATACAAAAACTAGCCGGGCGTGGTGGCGGGCGCCTGGAGTCCCAGCTACACGGGAGGCTGAGGCAGGAGAATGGCTTGAACCTGGGAGGCGGAGCTTGCAGTGAGTGGAGATCGCGCCACTGCACTCCAGCCTGGGTGACAGAGCGAGACTCCGTCTCAAAAAAAAAAAAAAAAAAAAAAAAAAAAAAAACAAACTGGCACTTCATAAGGAAAATACTTGGAATCATGTAGATATCTACTTAACCCATCTTCCTAATAAGGTAATTTATTTATTACAAAGCAATTATTCACTCTGAAGTGACTGGATGGCAGAGTAAGACATATAATTGGATTTGAGCAATAATCTGAGGCTACAGTAGTTTTTATGAGTAAATACTATGTATAAATTAAATAAGAGGGCAATAATATACTTAAATCATAATTTTTATAATTATATTCATAATTTCCTATTTTCAAAATTTTGTATGTTAATTCCACTATTTAAAAGTGCATCAGAAATTTCGGTGTGCTTTTATAAAAACTGAAATGGGTATACCAGACTTGCAAAAGGAATTAGCATCACCAGAAAGCTAGTATTTGGGAGTCAGTGGAAAACCAGCAAAGTTGTAAAAGCAAATATAAAAAGAAGTGCCTATGCATAAAATATTCAGCAAGATAATAAGGTAGCATGACATTATTGACCTGTAAAAAGTGTCATGCAGAGTACACATGAGAGAGAAAAACAGAATATTTCAAGGGGCTAAAGATTTGTGACTTTATTCCAGTAAGGATATAGTAAAAATCAATGAAGAAAAAAATTGAACAAATGTATAAGAGAGATGCTATTTTTCTGATAGTAAAAATGGAAACTAAATATAAATTACTTGCTTGTTATCTAAGCCGCCTCTTCCTCTTTACCTAACCTAATCCACAGCATAGACTCTCTCTTGTCTCTTTTATAATGCCCTTTCTGAAACTGAAATAAAACATTGGAACAGGAATGCAGAGAAATTCATAACTTTTTATTTTGTTTTTCGATTTCCAACTTTTATTTTAAGTTCAGGATACATGTGCAGGATGTGCAGGTTTGTTACATAGCTAAGTGTGCCATAGTGGTTTGTTGCACAGATCATCCCATCACCCAGGTATTAACCCCAGCATCCATTAGCTATTAAAAAGTCAAAAAACAATAGATGCTAGTGAGGTTGTGTAGAGAATGGAATGCTTTTACACTGTTGGTGAGAGTGTAAATTAGTTCAACCATTGTGGAAGACAGTGTGGCGATTCCTCAAAGACATAGTGACAGCAATACCATTTGACCCAGCAATTCCATTACTGAGTACATACCAAAAGGGATATAAATCATTCTGTTCCAAAGACACATGCATGCTTTTGTTCATTGTATGACTATTCACAATGGCAAAGACGTGGAATCAACCTAAATACAATTATTTTCAAAATCTATATGAGTGAACTCACATGGTATGTAGTTATTCTTTGTGTGTTTCCGTCACTAAATATTACAGTCATATGATTGTTTTCCCATATGGTTACTTGTGATGGTTTTCATTACTACATATAAATATACCACAAATCTTGCTATTAAAATAATGCTGTTATAAACAATCTGGACCAGCCTTTTCTACACATTTCTTTTGTGAATATACTGTGCCTAGGAGTGCACTTGCTAAGTCAAAGTTTGGCAAACATTAATCTTTAGTTTTCCAAACTGGTTGTGTTAACTTGCCCTACTACTTGGACTACTTGGTTGTTTCCATGGGTTCATAACCCTCTCAATAGTTGCAATTACCATGATTTGTTTTGTTTTTAATTGTAGACATTCTTATATGTAGCAATATCTCACCAGTTTCCTTTTGTATTAAGCTATAACATATATGCAATAAAATGGACGATCTTAAGTGTTCAGCTTGATGGATTTTGAAAATTTATTCACTCATGTAATTACTATCCAAGGAAAAATACAGTGTAGACCATATCCATCACCCCAGAAAGTACTATCTTGCCTTTTTCCATTCAATTCCACACTTCCACTTAAAGTATTACTATCCTAAATTCTATTGCAATAGTCCTGTTCCTGGACCTCAAGTAAGTGAAATCCTGTGGCATTGGGTATTTTATGTCTGAATTATTTTGCTCAATATTATTTATAAAATTTATTCACAATATGGCATATATTGGTACTATTTATTTCCTTTTAATTGTCAATCAGTGTACCATTGTATTACTATACCAAAAATTGTTTATTCTGTTCTCCTGTTGATAAGCATTTGAGTTTCAAATTTGGGACTTATTATAATGAGGATGTGATAAACAGTTTTATAAACATTCCTGTGGACATATGTTTTATTTTTCTGTCTTGTGTAAATACCAAGGGATGGAATTCCTGAGATAGATGTATGTTTAATGTTATAAGAAACTGCCAAAGTATTTGTACAATTTTACCTGACCACTGGCATTCATGAGAGTTATAGTCACTCCATATCCTTGCCAACACTTAACATTGTCACTCTTAATTATATTCATTTCATTGGTTATAACATAGTATACTACTATGGTTTTAATTTGTATTTCTTTGATGATTAATGATGTTGAACATTTTTTACATGCTTGTGTTTATTGGTCACTCTTGTGTCTTTTTTTGACAAGCATTTGTTCAAAAGTTTCGACCTTTTAATGTGGTTATTTGTACTCTTTTATTTTTTTGAGACACTCTCGCTCTGTTGCTCACGCTGGAGTATAGTGGCATGGTCATAGCTCACTACAGCCTCGACCTCCTGGTCTCTAGCAATTCTCCTGCCTTAGCCTCTTGAGTAAATGAGAGTACAGATGTATGCCACCATATCTGGCTAATTTTTTATTTTTTTTTTGTAGAGACGAGGTCTCACTATGTTGCCTAGGCTGGTTGTTTATGTTTATAACATTGATTTGTAGAAGCTCTTTATATAAAAAGACCTTGTTCGATTTATGTATTGCAAATATTTTACTTCAGTCTGCAGCTTGCCTGCTCATTTTCCTAATAGTTTCTGTTGATAAGCAGAAGTTTTCTTTTTTAATATTGATAAAGTGAATATTACTGATTTTATAATGGTTAGTGCTTTTGTATTCTGTCTAATAAATCATCACTTACTCAAAATGAAAAAGACATTTTCCTATATTTTATCCCAGAAGATTTATGGTGGTAGATCTTACACTCAGGCCTTGAAATCATCCTGAATTAGTTTAATTTTGCTGTATGGAGTGATTCATATAGAATTGA